>NC_056735.1:1404448451-1404478451 GCF_019279795.1 Protopterus annectens
CCCCAATTTAACCTTCAGCTCCTTTGTGACACCAAATTCAAATTCTCCCATATTACTTTCACATATTTAAAAATGTCACCACTAAAAGGTAATGCCAGGGCTAAATTCGACCAAGTTATCTTTTTAATGTTGGCATTTTGGGGATATTGAAGGGTTTCACTCATGCTCGACCACTTCCCCAAGAATGGACAAAATCTAGTTTTCCTCCCCTCCAGAACTTCACGCAATGTCAGTTAAGAGAGTTAGGAAAACCCCTTTGATTAAAGAGTGTCATTAAATAATTAACCTCAGTCAAAAGTGAGTTTCCACATTAATGAGCCTGGATAGGTATACCAACTGGCCCTTCACAATACCTTTCTTTTGAAAATTAGGGTGACAACTTCTATAATGGAGGTTGTTGTTGTTTTTGGCTTTTCCTGGTTAGGGGTCACCACAGAGGAACTCCGGTCCGCTAATGATTGACAGTAGTTTTTTTACGTGCCGACTTGCCGGGCCTGACGCACTACCTTCAACGAAGGAACGCCCATTCACGCATGTCGCCACACAGAAGATGCCCTAACTGAGAATCGAACGGCACGTCTTACTGTGAGGTGACAATGCTACCGCAGCACCACCACCGCAGTAATAACTTCTATAATGGAGGTAAGAGTTAGAAAAACCTATGTAGAAGATTCTACAGGAATAAAAAATGCAATAATTGGTTCTCCGAAAGCTAATGCATGGAATAGACTACAAAACTACATTAAAGCAAGCAATAGTTTAGATATTTTAAGAAAAGCCTGGGCACACATTATGGGAACAACTGTTTTGGTACACAGGCAGGTTAGAAGGCCATTACTACACATACTTGAAATATTTCTATTCATGTATAAACTAAAAGGGCTGACCCCTGTTAAGGCTTAAGGTACTTCTCTAATGGCAAGCAAAAGGTATGATACTACCTAGTTCTCAGCATGGACTTTGGTTAGTTCAATATTGTAACCAAACATTATTCTGGCGTTGGCACACTGATGCTTTAGTTGCTCGAACCTAAAGCACTGGTATTGTTGGTGCATTATTCAGAGTACAAATGGAGTCTCCTGGTCAGCGGGTCTCACCTTGGGTATCACTAGTCTGGACAATAACAATACTAACTCTCTAGCTATAGATTTAGCATTAGCCTTCCATAGGGGAATAATCTCATGGTACTCCAAAATGACAGAGTCTATTGAAACCCATCGCTGGATTTTACCAATGGCAAGATCCTTAGCAATACATTCAAATGATAACTCTGTATTAGGCAATGGACTCAAAAGAATGTTTAAAACCTGATGATAGGCTATCTTCTGGCATTCACTGCATCTAGCACAAAGGTTCTTAATATCTTACATTACTCCTGCCTAGTAAAACCTTGCTGCCATTGCATTAGTTTCACCCATTCCTAAGTGTCCTCCTGGTACAACTGTGCCTCATCACTAAGTTTCTGAAATGTTTGGGCACTAATAATTGATGCACTACCTCCTTTCTGTCCATACTTTGTAAAGTAAATTACTTTGTAACTCATAACATGGAGTGTGAATATTTTGTTCCACTGTCTCCCACAGCTTTAACTTTGTCTTCCCTCTCTCTGTTCCACTGCCTCCCACAGCTTTAACTTTGTCTTCCCTCTCTCTGTTCAAAGTGTCACCTATATAAATGCCTTTATAAAGTCTACCCGAAAGTGCACCTACTCTGGAGTTTTCGCAGAGTCAGTCTGCTTTGAAGTAGAATGCACTGCCTACTCTCTAACCAGTACAAACATAGCTGCATTGGTGTCCGACTGTTCTCCTAAAAAAGCCAGTTCATACCAATTTTCTTTAGTATCACTCGCTATCTGTAACCAAGCTCAATTTTTCTTGTTCTTTTCCCTTGTAAATCTGATGTGTAAAAACATTCTTATGTTTAGTTTTCCTGTATTTTTTCACATCAGAAATAATGTTAAGGCTCTAGCGAAGCTTTTTTTTTAAACAAGAAACATTTTTATTAAATTATCACATATGGCACAGACAATCACACATCTATATAAATGAAATCAAACGATACTGACAGAATCTTTGTTGCACACATTACACATCACAAACCACATTGACAATTTCAGTTGCAAACATTCTCTATCCAGTCATTGTCAGTTAAACATTACATCGCTCATTCAAATCCTGCGTTCTTTAAAACCTCATTCCTCCTCTACATGTAGTATTCTCACAATTACCATTTTTTCTATATAATTTGCCCCTACTGTTTTCTAAGGATCCCATTTCCAGTTGTTCTATTTCTGTTACGATATTCACTACTTCTAGTGCAGTTGATTTAGACTTTGATTTCCATTTTCTAGATTTGCCAGCCACCATAATTATACTCAGCAAGGCCTTACTATGTCTAGGCAATTCCAAATCGGCATCATAGCTGAAAAAATTAATTTCCTTAGTTACACCAATTTACTCACCCAGTATTTCTGACAGAGAAGTCTGCAGGGAATCTAAAGTCTGCCAACACATTATGCTCTCAGAAAATATTCTTCCCCATCACAGCTCAAACATTTGCTGTTTACCAGAGGAAAAATTCTTTGCAGTCTACTTGGGGTATAAAATCACCTATGTAAACACTTCTGAGCAAAGACCCTAAATCTTCTAGACTCTGTTGCATATTGGGAGACAAGGTGGTGGTGCTGCGGTAGCATTGTCGCCTCACAGTAAGACGTTGTCCCGTTCAATTCTCAGCTAGAGCATCTTCTGTGTGGAGACATGCGTGAATGGGCGTACCTTCGTTGAAGGTTGTGCGTCAGGGCCGGCAACTCAGCATGTAAAAATCTACTGCCAATCATTAGCGGACCGGAGTTCCGCTGTGGCAACCCCTAACCGGGAAAAGCCGAAAGACACAACATATCTCCTTTCTTTGTGAATTACTTAACCAATCTCTTCCCAATACTTTCTAACCTCCTCTGATTGATTCTTATAGCTATCATGCAATATTTTTTAAGCTCTGATTATTCCTTTTTTAGCAGCAGTTTCTGTTCTAGATTCTAGTAAATGCTCTAGTCATGGTTATACTCCCTCATTCTTTTCTTCTTTTAAGTTGTTCTTCCTCTGTTTCAGAGTTAATGAGTACTGCCCTTTTAAATTCTTTCCCCTATCTAGTTTGCTTTCCCTTTACGAAGGGCACCTCAGAATATTTATCTTCAGTTTTACTTCTTTTCTCAATTACAGATATCTGTTGCCCAAGGCTTTCCCTTACTTTAGTTTTCTGACTTACACTGACCTAAATGGGTACAGAACTCCAGCTACATGCTATTTCTTTCTCTTTTACCTTACTAGTGAAGTATTTTTTACTGTTAAAGTTCAAATATGCAAAAAGGAATTCTGCGCTGCAATTCTCTTTCTGCCTTTGTGTAGTTTTAATATGCAGTTGACTTGCAGTGGTTAAATATTTTTTTTCTGTTTTTAATCTAAAAAGTTAATAACTTAAATATGTTGTTTGTCTTTCGGCTTTTTCCCGGTAAGGGGTCGCCACAGTGGAACTCCAGTCCGCTAATGATTGGCAGTAGATTTTTACTAAACGCCGAGGTGCCACCTCGACTCCCAGCATTCAACGAAGACACGCCCTTTTTAATCGCAGGTTTTTAATCTAAAAAGTTAATAACTTAAATATAACTTACATTATCCGTAATGTTCACTCATTGACGGACGTATTTCTGAAAGGCACTTTTGTGGCCGACATAGTGATGCCATTCAGTGTGTGCTGCCTTTTTTTAAGATGGTATTGCATACACAGTACCATTAGCCAACATAAAAGTGTACAATAAATAGATCCTCTTTTTTCTGCTGTTGCTAAATTGTGCAACCCCCTTTGTCATTACGGTTTTAACCATTCTTTTCCTCACTAGTATCCACTTTTTACTGAAAAATCAAGGTGAAGAAAGTTATCAAATGTCAGTTCAGATCTTTTATCATTTTGTCTTACTGATCTTACTTCCTAAAGTAAGACAAAAGTAAAAACTAGACTTCCTTGTTAATAAAAGTTTCTTTGGCTTCTTTCCCAAATGGCTGTACTTACTACAGCCATAGTACAGCTTCTCAGTCCTTCTTTCCTTGTTCCTAAATCCGCATCTAGTATCATCAAACACAATACATGATGACACTAATACAGGAAGCAGGAAATAGCAATGTGTGTTTCATGTTGTCTTAAGTAAAGATTTAGATATAATTTTTAAATTAATTTATATACTTACCAGAATCATGGATGCCATAAAATGACACTGGAATGCCAATATAAACAGATCCAAACTTTTTTTTGGAATACAAAAGCAGATGCCACGGACCTTTGAACAAAATCTTTACATTTTCTCTCTCTCAACATTGACGTGGTGGTTCAAGAGAACCGCCACATAACACAAGCACTTAGGTCACTCCAGAACATGTACAAGTATGACGCTGTCATTGTACATGTTGGTGTGAATGATCTAAGACGTACCTCCCTGAACTACAAAAAAAGAGACATTGAGGAGCTCTCTGATCATGTAAGCCGAAGCTGGTATGACCCTGACCTTGAGTAGCATACTACCTTCACCTAGAATGATACCACAATACAAAGACAAAATGATCAATTTCAACAATTGGCTAAGCTTCTGGTGTCATTCTAAGGGGATCCAGTGTCTGTCTGCCTGGGATGACATGATAGACAAGCCTCGCTGTTTTGCCAGAGATGGGTTGCACCTGTCACACCTAGGTTTTCGAATACTGGCCAAGGCTCTTGCCATCCCCATAGTGCCTTTTTTAGGCAAGGCTCAAAGGACAAACCAACCACCGTAACCAGCACAGGTAACCAAAAACTAAGGGTAATGCTACTCAACACCAGAAGTCTCAACCTCAAAATGCACACACTCGAGGCTCTCCTCAGCATGGAGAAAATCAATGTTTGTGCAGTGACGGAAACCTGGTTCAAGGCTCAAGAGAGCACCCCAGCACTGCCAGGTTACAATTCATATCATACCTTCTGGCCTCAGTTACCAGATCGCAGTACAAAGGGTGGAGGTGTAGCCATATTCATCAAGGATACCCATATCTCCAGGTTAGTAGTGCAGCATGATGCCCCAGAGATCATCTATGCGCAACTAGCAGCAGGCAAAAAGTACAGTTTTGTACCTACCATAAATGTAGATGTTCGAGTGGTTATACTGCTGCAGTCATCACACTTGGAGTATCCTGTCATCAGGCAGTCCCGCAGTCACCGAATCCCAAAGTCCTGGTCCGGCGTTGGTTGCTGTTGCCTCTTCCCTGACGTCAGTGCGACAGGGGTATAAAAGAGACAGCCGATGCCATTTTCTTCAGTTTTTCTTGCCCCAGATGTCAGGTGCCCCCAACTAGGAAGGCAATACAACAGTTATGCAACAATACCTTAGTAGATGAGCAATAGTACTAGCTGTAAGCAAATACACCATGTAGACATGCATCCAAAAGATTGATGTACATGGAGTTGTAACTAACACCCTGGTATGTAGAGGGGATGGAGGGAGGGTAACCTGGACTGCAGCAGTTTAACCACTGCAGCAGTATAACCACTCGAACATCTACATTTATGGTAGGTACAAAACTGTACTATGTTCATCGTGCTATACTGCTGCAGTCATCACACTTGGGTAGAGTCCCAAAGCTATGGAAGGGTGGCTGCTACTAAACTGGGTTAGGTGATGCTAGCATGCCCTGCAGAACTGCAGTGGCAAAACCAGCTCTGGTTTTTGAGTATAATGGAAGGTGGTAGTGCTTGGAAAAGGTGTGCACTGAACTCAAGTAGCTGCCTCCAGAATGTCTTTGTTTGGAACCCCTCTGAGAAAGGCTACTGAGGTTGCAGTAGCTCTGGTAGAATGGGATCTAATATTGACAGGCACTGCCTACCCATGGTGCGAGTAGCAAAAGCGGATACAATGTGCTATCCATTTGGAGATGGCCTGTTTTGAAATAGCCTTTCCTTGTGAATCTGCAGCATATGCTACAAAGAGTTGGTCAGTTTTTCTGAAGGTCTTTGGCTTATCTAAATAGTAACGTAGCTGTCTGTGAATGTCCAAATAGTGAAGGAGCCTTTCTCCTTTATTCTGTGGGTTAGGATAAAAGGTGGGTAAATGAATGGTCTGATTCAAAGCCACACTGAATACTACCTTGGGCATGAAGGTAGGGTTAGTTCGTAAGGAGACTCTGTCCTGATGGAAAATGATGAAAGGTTCCACTGCCATAAGTGCCTGTAGTTCTGAGACCCTGCGTGCTGAGGTAATAGCCAGTAACAAGGCTGTACAAGTATTGTAGTTCTGCTGAGAAGGCTGGTTCGAAAGGAGGTAGTGCTAACTTTTTTAAAACAAAGTTCAGGTCCCAAGTTGGTGTTGGTGGTTTTCTGGGGGGTCTTATATTCTTAGCCCCTCTGAGAAACTGCCTAAGTAAAGGGTGTGAGAAAATTGGGGGATCCGTATTATGGTGAGCTGAAATGGCTGAAGCATGGATCTTAATGGAGGAGAAGGAAAGGCCTTTGTGTAGCATCTCAGTTAGGTATTGCAGTATGTGAGGAATGTTTGGTGTCCAGGGATTTTGACCTTTAGCCTGGTGCCATGCACAAAATCTTTTCCATTTGTCTGAGTAAGTCTTCCTGGTGCTGGGCCTCCTGGCCTCCATAATTACATTCAGGACGTCCTTTGAGAGAAGTGTTGATTGATAATTTAAGGAATTCTCCATGCAGCTAAATTTAAAATTCTGAGCTGGCTGTGAAGGGTTTGATAGTTTTTCTGAGTCAACAGTAGTGGAAATTGAGGCAATATCCATGGAGGGCTGGGAGTCAAGTTCCTTAGTAATGGGTACCAGTGCTGGTGTGGCCAGTCCGGAGCAATGAAGATCATTTGTGGTCTCTCTGATCTGACCTTCAATAATACCTTGGTCAATAGAGGTAGTGGAGGGAAGGCATAGACTGTTAGTGTTGTCCAACTGAGTGATAGAGCATCCAACTTTCCAGGCTAGGGAGTGAGAAGTCCTTATGCAGAATTTTTGTAATTGGCAATTGTTGGGGGAGGCAAATAGATCTATGCCTTGACATCCCCATCTTTGAGTTATCATTGAAAATACTTGTGGGTGTAGTCTCCACTCGTGAAGGTCTACCATATTTCTGCTTAATTCATCTGCCAATATGTTTTCCTTTCCTGGCAGGAATTGTGCTTGTAGTTGTACTTGGTAGGTCAAAGCTGTGTTCCATAAGGTCATGGCCTGTTTGCATAAAGGGTAGGAGTGTGTTCCTCCCTGTTTGTTTATGTACCACATAACTGTGGTGTTGTCTGTCCTTGTTAGAAGTTGTCCTGGATGCAAGAGGTCCTTGAAGGCTGTCAGTGCATTTTGCACAGCTAGCATCTCCTTTTGGTAGATGTGAAGATGCATTTGTTTTGCAGACCATTTGCCCTGAATGCACTGTCCTGCCATGTGTGCTCCCCAGGTGTAGTCTGGAGAATCTGTTGTCATGGTTTGGTTTGCTGGAGTTAAGACGAAAGGAAGACCCTTGTTTGTTTGACAAGCTTGAGCCCACCATAGGAGCTCTTTTGAAGGCAGAGAATGAGAGGTATATTTGTTTCGAGGCTGTGCCTGTGTTGAGACCATACACTTTCCAGGTACCATTGTAATTTTCTCATATGCAGCTTTGCATATGGGATTAGTTGAATGCATGATGCCATGAACCCCAATGCCTGCAGGATTTTCCTTGCAGTGAGCTGGGTAAAAGTTGCCATCTTTTTGAAGTATTGAGTCAATTGTTTTTGTTTGTCTGGCGTGAGGTAAGCCATCTGGGCCGTTGTATTTAAGCTGGCACCCAGGAATATTATCTGTTGCGAAGGTATTAGTTTTAAATTCTTTTTGTTTACTGTGTACCCTAGGCAACTGAGCAGCTGTGTTACAAAAGCCAGATGCTGTAATAGAATGTCCTTGCTGTCCGCTTGGATCAGGCAGTCATCCAGATATGGATAAATTTGTATTCCTCGTTGTCTGCAATATGCAATTACCGATGCCAGGCATTTCGTAAATACTCTGGGTGCAGTAGATAAGCCAAAGGGCAATGCAGAGAATTGATAATGCGTTGTACCTGTCAAAACTCTGAGGTATCTTCTGCAATCTTGTCTGATAGGGACATGCAGGTATGCCTCTTTGAGGTCCAACTTTACCAGCCCAAGACTCCTTGCCCAGCATGGGAAGGAGCTGCTGTAGTGTGAGCATTTTGAATATGGGTACATCCAGGTATGTGTTCAGAATTGAGAGGTCTAAGATGGGCATCCAGGCTTTGTCCTTTCTTGGGACTAGAAACAGTCTTGAGTAAAAACCTTGACCTTGCTCTTTTGTAGGTACCTTTTGAATTGCTTTCATATCCATGAGAGCTGAAATTTGCGTTTGAGCCTCTGTCCATTGGTTTGGTGGAAGATTTGGCATGCCTCTCATCCGAGGTAAAGTGTGGAAGTGAAATCTGTAGCCTCGGGTAATAATGTCCAGAATCCATTTGTCCTTTGTTATGATGTGCCAATTTTGTGGAAACAGAGCCAGTTTCCCTCCCAAAGGTGCTGCCAGGGCAATTTTGCTTGGCAGGCGAAGAGGGAAGTCATTGCGTTTGTTTCCTGAAGGGTTGAGATCTTTCGTCTCCACCTCTGAGTTGCTGTATGCCATTGTCTAGGCCTGAAAGAACCTTGTGGCTGGCCTCTGCCCCTTGGGCGCCTGTACCTACCTCTTTGGGGTCTGTGATGCAGGAAAGGACCAGTTTTTAGATGGCCAGTTTCTGCTGAAACGAGGATGTTGTACCTGTAAAAAATCTTTAACTGTTTGCATAGATTTTCCCTTTTCTTCCATTTTCTTCAAAACTTCCTCTGCTTTGACACCAAATAACACATCTTTCTGCAATGGGGCATCCAATAACTTTGTTTTGACATGTTCTGGTAACGCTTGTTCTTTAAGCCAAGCATGCCTACGTATGACAGACCCTGTGACAGCTGCTCTACATGAGGCTTCCAATGAATCAAAACCACACTGTAAGGTATGTTTTCCCACCTGTTCTGCTGCATGCAGCAAATCCTGCATCTCTTTCAAATCTAGTTGATCTGTCTGAGGGATCAGCTTCTGCTTTAACTGTGTAATCAAATACTGTTGGTATTTTAGCATGTGGAATTGGCAGTTTAGTGCCCTCATGGCCAAAATGGCAGATGCATTTCCCCATCTTTCTAATGCTCTGGAATCTCTTTCAGAAGGAAGTGGATTCTTAGCAGTAGAGGCCTTAACCCCTTTGGGACCCTGGGAAATGGTCTCAGGGTCTGCATTAGGGCTTTTGCATAGAAATTTATGAGTATCAGGAACTCGGTAGTATCTGTCTGGTTTAGCTGGTGCTGGAGGTAAGGAATCTGGGTTTAAACTGGATTCAGAGAAAACATCATCCAAAATGTCTAAAACTGGAGGGATTGCCAGGGGTCTATGCTGTGGAAGAAGAAGAAACTCACGGAGTCTTTTCTTGGAGTCAGAGTAATCTTGGCCTTTCCAGTGGAAGTGTTCCCTCATGGTGTGTAAAGTTTCCCCAAAAGAGTAGTCTTCAGGGGGGGAGACAGAGGGAATGGACTCTTCAGCATCTGAGTCTTCATAAGGAGGGAAGGAGTAATCCTGGTCGTCAGAGATGCCTGAGGAAATGGATGCTTGGTCAGAGGAAGGATAATCTTCCTCCATTCTAGGCCTTTTGTCAGGTGGGGGTTGGGATCCCCTGATAAGGGTAATTAAATCCTCGGCCATCTTAATCATCTGTTTTTAGGCATAGGGGCCTGTGGGGGGGGGGGGTGGCCCCAGTTTTCTAACTTTCAAGGGGGCTTTGAGCTTAGCATGAGGTTTGGCAGAGGCAGTTGTCGGTTTGAAAACACCCTCTGAGACCGAAGGCCTATCCAAAATTTCCGGATCCCCATCGGGGCTGGCGTCCGAGGAGTGAGGTGGAACCAGATCCTGAGGCCCAACTGCTTCGGTTTGGGATGCCGTCAGAAATTCTGAATCAGCGGTAGTCAGGGGCTGCGAAGGCACCTCGCTGAAAACCAGAGAACCGACGTCAGGCCCTGCTGAGGCCTCGGTATCTGGTCTTGACCTTGGCTGCTGGTCCTTATCTTTGCATTTTATAATCATTGCTGATGTCGGTTGCTCTGACGGCATGCTATAGTTAAATTTTCTGCCAAAATAATGCTGGGCGAATTCTGCCCGATGCTTAATTGTACATTTGTTGAACCTAGCACAAAACTGACAACCAGAGACGTCGTGGTCTGGGCCTAGGCAAGGAATATAATAAGAATGAAAATCCTTATGAGGTATTTGCTTCCCACAAGAAATACAATTATTAACTTTGTCTGACATCGGTCTGAGGCAAGAAAAGTTTCCCCAACAGGGTACTTAGCTTTAGAGAAGATTTTGGGCTGAAACTCTATTCGAAAATTTCAGGAGCTGGCCAACCGGCACTTGCGAACTGCTTCTGCTTCGGGCACCGCGCGGCAAGAAAGACTGAAGAAAATGGCATCGGCTGTCTCTTTTATACCCCTGTCGCACTGACGTCAGGGAAGAGGCGATGACAACCGACGCCGGACCAGGACTTTGGGATTCAGTCGACTGCGGGACCGCCTGATGACAGGATAACCCAAGTGTGATGACTGCAGCAGTATAGCACGATGAACATCCACATTTCAAGTCGTAGCCGGTTCTAGATCGCCCACCATGTCCCAAGACGCTCACTCTGCATTCCTTGAGACATTGGAAAATATAAAGGTCCTACCAAACACCATAATCTTGGGTGATTTCAACTACCCTGGTATAGACTGGGCGAACTACCAATGTTCCAACTCCTATGCTCAGCGATTCATAGAATTTATAAATTCAAATGCCCTTAAACAACTAGTATGTTCCCCCACTAGAGGGGACAACATATTGGATTTAATCACTACAAATATAGGCACCCACTGTACCACACCTGTTATCACTCCCTCCTTGGTCAGATCCGACCACAAACTGATAACCCTGGACATCCTCACCCCTCCACCTCCCCCAGTCAAAAAAAACATAGTCAAAAACCTTTCCAAAGCAAACTTCAAACTACTTGCATCCGAAGTGGAAAGCTTCACTATTCCCTTGCAGAAGGATAATGATATCCAGGATGCAGAATCCTAAACCAAGGCACTCTATATGCATCTTCAGGATTGCATGGACCGTGCTAACCCAAATAAAACCAAGACTCCTTCCACAAGCAAGAAGAAACCAATCTGGTGGACCCTGGCTATAAGCAAACTTTACAATAAAAGGAGGAGACTTATTCAAAAAAAGGCCAAATCTCAAGTAGAAAAATCATCCCTGATCAGCATTAGTAAGAAATTGAGAGCCCTCATCAAGTCAACTAAAGCTAATTTTGAAAAGAAAGTTGCCATGGATAACCATAAGGCCTTCTATGGCTACGTCAAAAACCTAAATGGCAACGCTCAGGTCTGTTCTGAGCTAGTACAAAATGGAACAAAATACACTGACCCTTCTGACACTGCCAACATCTTGGCTGGCAGGTTAAGTGCAAATTCCCCCACCACCACCACCTACAAGGCCTATTACCATTCCAGGGGATTGTGTAAGTCCAATTATTACTGATATGTTGGTTAACAAGGCTCTATCTAAAGCTAAAAACACTGCCTCCATGGGACCAGATGGTGTCCCAGGCTGTGTCATACGCGATCTCCAAAAGGAATTAACCCCGCATCTTAATACCCTGTTCAGTCTCAGCCTCTCCACAGGATATGTGCCCAGAGAATGGCGCACGGCAACGGTGGTCCCGCTACACAAGGGTGGGGCCACAACTGACCCTGGGAACTACTGACCAATAAGCCTGACCAGTCTGATCTGTAAGGCTATGGAGCGAATCATTATGGAACTCATAAATGGAGAGATTGGGAACCTCCAGTCGCTGGACCCCACACAGTTCAGCTTTGTCAAGGGCAGATCATGCCTCCTTAACCTGGTGGATTTCTTTGAGACAGTTACTCAGGCTACAGATAAGGGAAAGGAGGTACACACGGCTTACCTTGGCCTTGCTAAAGCATTTGACACCATTCCCCATTCGGGTATTATTGACAAGCTCACTAGCCTGGGCATGAACCCTTATGTCACAAGATGGATCGCAAACTGGCTATCAGACAGATCCCATAAAGTAAGAGTAGCGGGATCTATGTCTGAATCCAGACCAGTAACGACTGGTGTGCCTCAGGGCTCTGTCCTGGGGCCCCTCCTGTTTGGCATATACTTCTCAGAAGTGCAGGCAAGCACGGAAGGGCTGTGGCTGACTAAGTTTGCGGACGACTGCAAACTGGGTGCTATAATAGAGTCTCTGGCCGACATAGAGATCCTCCAGAAGGGCCTAAATGAGACTGATGCATGATGTCAAAGCCATGGTCTCAAGCTAAATGCAAAAAAATGCGTAGTAATCCTCTTTGGAAAAAACAGAGTACCCGCAAACTACAACACAGGAGGTAATCCCCTGAAATCTGAAGAAGAAATAAGGGATCTAGGGACCCAAGTAGATAGCCAGCTTTCCCTTGATAACCATGTTGCCAAAGTGGTTAGAAAATCCTTCTATGTGACCCATCTGATTATGGAAGGGTTCGCATCAAGATCTAAGGATGTAATGGTGCCCCTCTACTCTTCCCTCATCAGACCCATTATTGAGTACAAATCACCAATTGGAATGTACCTGGCTAGACATATCCAGCAGCTGGCGAGACCACAGAGGTACCTAACCAAGAGAATTACTGGCCTCAAACAGTTGCTCTATGCAGCACAACTGAAAAAGCTAAGACTGTTCTCTGTTGCATACCGCTTTCTCAGAGGCGATCTCTGTCTAACGTACAGAGCCATGTCCAACCCAGAATTGTTGAACATGCTCCATCTTAGCAAAACCAAATCTACTCGAGCTACACGCTCTAGGGATATAAACCTCAACACAACAATGAACAGAACATGCTGGAGGGATAGATTCCCTTCGCAGAGACTTCCCTTACTATGGAACAGGGTCCCGATCTACATAAGACAGAGCCCCTCACTATCACTCTTCAAGAGGAACCTTGATGAGTAGATGGGTAACAGAAAGTTCCACACCGGGGATCACACCAACAGCACTACCAAATAGGGGCCAAGGGTACTAGCTGCTAGTACAAGGGTCTAGGGAACTACTAAAGGGGCGGTGAATACCGCACAACGTGGCTGGGCTAATATATGCCTTTGGGCAGATAGCTCAGTACCAACCTATGAACCTATGGACGAGTGGATGGGGCACTGTAAATTCTTACTAGGGCTAGAGCCCACATCCCTCCTGGACATGGGCAGTCATCGCTAATGCAATCTTTTGCGCTGACTAGTACTTCTATGGTATTACACTGGGATGAAACGGCTAGGCTTAAAATGACCTCTGGGTTAATAGCCTAGTAATCGTCTATTATCTTATGATAGTTCTCCACTTAGTGAGCCTTTCCCAGGTTGTGCAGTTCTATATTTTCTAATTTTATTCCCTCTTAAAATGTCAAAACAGGAATGTAACAGTCTTGCTGTGTTAGTCTAATATGCTCAGTCAGTGAGGGACTCCTCTTCAGTTCACCTAGTCACTTCTACTCCCACTTTTGCAACACTTTCAGTCTGCAAAATTTTAATGTGCAGCTCTCTTCCTTGCGCCTGCAGACTGCTTTGCAACATTTATGTGATGACATTTTCTCTTCAAATGGTGCGGGCCCTTCTGAAAAACAGCACCATATTGAGAAATGGAGAAATGAGTTGGTCACTGTGTTTTGAGATATAATATGTAATTTCTGAAGTGTTTCAATACATTAAGGCTTTCCCTTTATATTGTGATAATGCTTGTGGATTTAAGTCCCCCCATAGGTTTTTGTTGGTTGTGTCTTTCGGCTTTTCCCGGTTAGAAGTCGCAACAGCGGAACTCCGGTCTGCTAATGATTGGCAGTTGATTTTTACGTGCAGAGTTGCCAGCCCTGACGCACAACCTTCAACAAAGGTACGCCCAGTCACGCATGTCTCCACGCAGAAGACGCTCTAGCTGAGAATCAAACATTATTACATAGTTTGTTTCTTCACAACACAATTGGCCACCTTATTCTCCCATTTCCCAATAGGATCTCACTGTTTTTCAGACAATCTGTTCTTTTTTTGTTAGACATAAGGGCAACTACTGACCAATCCCACTCTTACTTAACCAAAGTCACCTTCCAGTGTTCAGCTTCCTTTCATGTTGAGTACTTTTGTTTGTTTGCAAGAATGTATAAATAAGCAAAATTTTGTAGCTGAACTTAAATCCGATTAATACCTTTTATAAGGTAAAGTTGAAAGTTGTGATCACTTGAGCTACATAATCTGCAATTATTCAGATAAGAAACCACCACATCAATGTGTTTTCATTTTAATGTACTTTTTAAATAAGGCTAAAATACCATTTTGGTGGCTTATTACTGAAAGGATTAGAAAAAGAGTTAAGGAATTCCAAAGTTGTACCACTATGGTTTTCTCCTGGAATTTTTTCATCAAGAAATACAAACTTTGCCATACTGCTAGGAAATTGCTTTCTCTGAATCAGATGTCAAATGATTTAATGAGTCACTTAACCTTGCACACACAGGTATAGGATTCCGAAGTACAGCTAAAAACTTCTCTATTCCTTGTCCTGTTTAAAAGTTGATTGAAATTCTCCACAGTATATCTACATGGGAGTTATTTTAAATTGTTGCTCCCATTACAGCTACAAATATGGGTTTGTTACTGCTGCTATTACAGCAGAAAATATAGGTTCATGGAAGTAGTTAGTTTTATAACTTCATCATTTATTTGTAGAGATTATAACAGGGACTTTTTAGTACAAACAGCAGAAGTTAGATCCAAAAGGGAGACACTGTTCTTACCAATTTTAGTTAAATCTTTTTTTTTTTTTTTTACACTATTAAAAGATTTAAAAGGGACTTTGTTTATGGACAGGATCATGGTATGTTTTTTAGATATGTATGTCAGTGAAATGTCATGCTATTCATACAGTCATTAGGGCAAACTGGAAGATACTATAGGGTAATGGGGATTTATTTAGAACCACTGGCAGTTCCCAAAGAATCATTTATACCAAAAGCAACAATTTTAAATCTATGGTATAAAATGATACTATTTCCTACATTAACTAACAAAAATAAAGGGATGTATAAGTGTGGGTTTTGCTCAGTTTGCAGGTTTATTTTAGAGGGACCCTGCATTTCACTGGATCATGTGAAGCACTCTATTGCTATTCCTGGGAAATTTTCCTGTAAATCAAAAGGGTTGGCTTATAGAAGTTTGTGTTCAGGTTGTAATGTCTTTTACATGTGCATGACCACGAGGAGTTTAGAGAAGGATTAAAGAGCATACATATTCTATTAAGACAGAAGATGAAAGGAATGCATTATTTAAACATTCCAAAATCTGTACTATTCTTCCCTTTAGAGAATTATTTATTATAAAGTTTTTATAAAAAAAGCTTTTTTGATTAGGGTGATGTTTGATTAATTGTTTAATCGGGTATTTTCAATTGGATGTCTTAAAAGTATATATAGCTATATGTGTTTAGGGATGATACTGTTTCCGAAAAAGTTTTATTGACGAAAGCGGTGAATAAAGAGGGTTTACACTACTTCCATTTTGTTCTCTACTGTGCCTTTCAGTGATTCTTTTGGTTATTTTTATTATTTCCATAAATGTAACTTTAACAGTTAACACTTGGGATTTTGGGGTGTCAACTTGCACAGGCCAAGTTCCCAACTACTTATCTTCCTCTGAGAATACAAGCAAAAAACTGAATTATACTTGATTAGAGTTTGAATAAATGATTTACAAAGAATGTACATTAACATTAGGCAAAGACATTACATGCTTTCATATGCCAGTTCCCTATTTTCAGATTTCTTGCCTGAAGTAGTGATAGGCATACCATGAGGGGCAGATCACTACTAGTAGGTCTTCCAAAATATTTTACATTTTTGACTTCCACTAAAAGTTGCTCATCAAAGTGTACTGGCCTTATTTCTTCAACACTAATAAACAAGTTAACTGGACAAACCACAAACTGGTAGAAAATCACATCCGAAAACAATGAGCAAATAGGTAAAACACAAGGATGCAGAGCTAGGCTAAAACAATAACTTTAATGAAAACAACTACTAAAACAAAAAATCAAAAGAAAAGATAAGTGCTTTCATGCCTAATTCTGTGCTTCTTCAGATCTCAAAGGCTAATCAAGAAAAATATTTAAATAGTTACAAACCACCAATCAAAATTGAACAAAAATGCATCACCATGAATAAAACAATACTCATTAGTCCATGTGACCAATAGTAATACAGTAAATGGTTGAAGAACCTATCAGTTTATCACTCATACTGCATTAAGACAGGTCAAGCATCAACCCATCAGGTGACGAATCATAAAAATAATTAACATAAAATAACTCTCCAATACAAAAAAAGAGTAGAACAAATTTCATCCAATAACATCCATTCAATACAGCCTATCAGCATATCCCACCAGCTCATTAAGATAGGTTGGACATACACCTATCAAATGGCTTAGTTCTATTTATCTTCCAGTCAGTGCAAAATTCAGCAATACAATGCTTGTTTAAGCGATAACATGGATAATAATGGATAGTTGCACAGACTATCAATTAATTAATTGTATTCAAACAGATTGAGTATATACCTATCAAACAATGAGTCACAAACCAAAACAATGATAATAATAAATCACAGACATACCAAAACTAAAACTGTACAAGACATATCACCAGAACTAATGCACTGGGTAAACAGAACTGCTCGTGCAGATAAACATAACAATGAATAAATCTAACAATGAAGGAACAAAATAAGAACTTACTCAAACAGACGAATACGGGAAAGAAATTAGTATAGTTCATCAAATAAAACCAATTCACATACAACCTATCAGCATGTTACAATAAGATAAGTCAACTATACACCTATTAAATGGAAATTAAATAAAAGTCAACCAATATAAATAGAGTATAACAATACATTGCTCGTTCCAGCGTGCTACAAACAGTAGCACCATACTGATAAAGCTGTTACACAACCTAATTTTTACTTTTGAAAAAATTATAATGATAAAGACTTAAGATATCACATACACTGTGAACAAAGAAGCCCTGATCAATCCACAAAAGAGAGAAAGTGATGTGTGCCACATAAACTGAAGGATACCTGCTACAATAAGGAAGTTAAAAAAACATATAGCTAAAGACAAAAGAACAAATCAAAACTCATGGAAAAGGAAACAGACCAATCACCAACTGTGTCAAGGTGAGTGGCCACATATTCACCAATCAACTAACTAAAATTACAAGAGTGGCCAGTGCTCTCTTCATAAAGGAAAAAGAGAAAGAAAAGATAAGCTTCCAATGGTTATACAACTCAACATAATCCAAAATAAAAACATATAAGAATGCAAATGAATGTGAAAGCTACACGCAAAAAACTCACGTGAAAAAACAGCTGTGCCACAAATAACAATTACTCTAAAAAAAAAAAAAAAATACCCCAAAGGCAGATGACATATTTAAATGTTTAAATAAATATAAAAAAGGTTAACAACTAAAATGATAGTGAGTAAAAACTTGCACAATAGATTTGATGACAGCAAAGCAGCCAAAATATTCAACAAAGCATGTAAAAGAAAACTAACTCAAGCTATAAACATACTCAAAAGCCATGGACTATCGAAAAAGGGGGTGAGCTTTCAAATAAGGTTTCAATAGGACTGTGTCATTAAGACCATACCCCTTATCAACTTGTAAAGAAATTATAATTTTCTTGATTAGCCTTTATGATCTGAGGAAGTGCCAAATTAGGCATGAAAGCGCTTATCTTTACTTTTGATTTTTGTTTTAGTAGTTGTTTCCATTAAAGTTATTATCATTTTAGCTTAGCTCGCTGTCCTTGTGTTTTACCAGAAAACAAGTTACTGCATTTATTGTGACTAAATCCTGGACCTAATCTGGTGGGCCACATACTAACAAGGCCACAGTCATTGTTTTATCTTAAAGATCCTAGATATTAATTTAGCTTAATCTAAGTAATTTTCTGTACTTATAACTCCAATCTTGTAATCATCAGCATACTAGGACAGTTACCCATCAATGTATTTTAGAAACCTGGGAAACACAATAAATAAATAAATAAAAATCAGGTTAAATGCAGAGTTCTAATACATACCAGAGGCAGTACTACCCTATTCTGATGACATTCCAAGAACAATGACCCAATTTTGTTTCTAAGATACGCTACACATGTTAAAGTCAGAAGCATTCAGAGGATTTATTATGTCAGCATGATGATGCATATTAAATGCCTTTGCCATACTAAAACCCAACAAAGGGAGCAGGGTAGTGTTAATGGACTCTATTGACTATGAGGCACACATGTTTGGGATTCTCAGTGATGATTCTAAATATGCTGTTGCATCAAAAAATGAGATTACTATAGCTTACTCTAAAATTGAGTATTATTTAAAAGACCACTTGTCGCAGGACACTTGACAAAAGTTTATACGACTTTTTGTATGTTAGTAGACCACGTATTCCCACCTTGTTTGGAATACCCAAAACACATAAAAGTACAGAAAATCTTACTTTTCTTCCTATTGTTGCTGGGGCAGGTTCTATTACGGAGCCCTTGGCTTTATATGCTGACCACCATGCCAAGAAATTTAATTTTTTGAAACATATCTCTAGACATTCTTGTGATTTTTTTGAAAGATATTACTCCTGACAGGTTCAATAAGGACCTAGAATTAGTTACTACTGATGTGGTGGAATTGTTTCCCAGTATACCACACACTGTTGGTTTGGAATGGTTACATGAGTTATTAGAAATAGACTACCTGGAACCCAAAACTTATATTAGAATTTATGGAGACCATTTTCAACGGGGAATACTACAAACAGGAGAGGGGAGCAGCGATGGGGGCCACTGGTGCCCCTTTGTATGCAAATTGTGCTTTATACTATTGAGAAAGGAAATGTATCTTTGAAACAGAGTGGTTTAGATATATTACATTTTACACCAGGTTCCTGGATGATATTTGACTTTTCTGGCTGAGACCTGGGGATAAGCTCATTCAATTTCTGAGTTACATTAATAGTACCACCAAATTTTTAAAGTTTACATACAACCCATCTACACAGACCATTAACTACTTGGACGTTACCATCTATAAAGATTATGCCAATAACTGTTTCCAACCCAAGAGTTTTCAAAAACGGATCTATATCAATACCGCCAAACCTCACATACGCGAATACGGAAACGTCGACATATATTAAGCGAAGTGCGAAAACACTGAACGTCCTGAACCGCGAAATTCAAAATGTCGAACAGGCATAGTTGGCCAACCCCACCGCCCACTATATACTACTTACAAAACAAAATAAGTAATCCACGTACACTTAACAAAACCCTACTTCTAACCCTAAACTAAAGCTCACATATAGTACTATGTATGCACTTACCTTAACCCGCACCCTAACCCTAAGGACCGTAACTAATGCACAATTACATTAAGGAGTTACACCCAAACAAAATAAATAATCCACATACATACACTTAACAAAACCCTACTTCTAACCCTAAACTAAAGCTTACACATATTACTATGTATGCACTTACCTTAAGCCGCACCCTAACCTTAAGGTCCGTAACTATTGCACACTTACCTTAAGGAGCTATACCGGAGAAGGGCCAACTATGATGATTCAACATTTCAAATTTCGCACTTCAGGACGTTCGGTGTTTTTGCGGTTCACTCAATATGTGTTGACGTTTCCGTATTTGCACAATTGCGGTTTTGTAGTTGTAGTAGGTAACCTTCGAAAACATATGTTTTCAAATTCTTATTTACACTTTGACAATAGACATCCCTTTTCACAGAGGAAATGGATAATTAAGGGGCAGTTAATCAGAGCCTCCAGGATGTGTAGTGATATGGTAAACTTTCAGAAAGAGATAGAATTTAATAATGAACTTAAGGAAGTACCCGGTGTTGCCTTATAGACAAGTTTGACAGAAAAAGGGTTAGAGATAAGGAGCTGAAATACAAGCCCCTTCTAGGTTTGGATTGTTTGCCATCTACAACTAGTGAGCAGAATGATGGAGATTTTGGATCAGCTTTTATCCACACGTATTCAGCTAAGTCAGATATAGAGTACATTATTAAGAAATACTAGATGCTAACAAATTTATACCTAAGGAACCTAGAATTGTCAGAAGAAGGGACATGAATCTGAAGGAGATGTTTGAGAAGGGAAATTGTGTTGATTTGAGTCTGAACAATACGAAACCTGGTACATTTAAGTGTGGGTTTTGCAATCAATGCACTCTCATGGCTGACCAGGAGAACATTTATTTGGCAGCAAGAGACTTTTTATTTAAGTCCTTTGGACACTATAACTGTAATAGTACAAGAGTAGTGTATTTGGTTACCTGTGAAGTATGTCCCAGTTTTTATATTGGGAAGACAGAGAGGTGCTTAAGGAAGCCGGCATATTAACACTCACACGATATAGTAAGAGAAAAGGAGACTAGTGCATTGTTTAAGCACGTTAAAAACTGAATGCCAAATTTAGGTTCTTTGTTATAGAACAAGTTTTGCATGACCCCAGGGGTGGTGCTTGAGAAGCCAGATTAGAATATAGGGAGTTATTCTGTCAGATTAAACTGGACACAGGCAAACCCTCGGGGTTGAATGATTATATAGTATTAACAGTGTCCTTAGACTAAGGGTTGCTAAACCGTGAATAATTTTATTAATACAGTCTTGTTTAAGGATATATTTTAATTACTGTATTTTATGTACAATGTCAATTTTATTTCGTCTGCCCCGAGTATTAAAGGGTTAACAGTGTAGTGCTGGTTTGGGAGGGGCTTTAGAATAGGTGTTAAGTTATTGGCAGATTTTGATTGCTGGTTCTTTTAAACAAATGCATTTTGTAATGTAGAATTGTTCTGAAGAAGCTTGGGAGTGTTCTGGGTGAAAGCGCTTAACCTTTTATGTTCATACAACTGTTATTAAAACTGCGTTGCCTTTCCATTTGGAGTCTCTTTTTTGGAAGCCAAGTCTTTATCTTGATAGTCTAATATGGATATTAAAAAGTAAAGCCATTTCTCTGGGAACATTAATTAAGATGTATCCTATTCTGAACTCCCAGACTGTTTCGAAATTGGTCCATTTGGATTAGCACTATAACATGGTTAACACATTTAAATAAAATAATAAACAAGTTCAGTCTTCAGTCTTTTCTTATTTTGCTACTGTAGCATAGAGTTTAAGGACCCTATACAGGTCTCTCTTTCTTTTTTTAAATAACTTTTCCAGCTTCATATTCCATCATGGGGGACACTTCTATTAATTTGTGGGTCCTGTTTTCATATAAAGAATAAAAGTTTTACTACACATATCAATTAGCCTATTCCCACACAAATTATCCAGATTCAGTATCAATTAACAGCGAGTGATCAGTGATGCAGACTGTTTTCATCTAAGGTACCACAACTTGCCTTACTGTAGTCATACACAGTAAATATACTGATGTTGACAACAATGTGACTTAAGGATAAATGTAAAGCTACATGATCAGAATTCCCAAATGGTTCACAGTCAGTGACTATTATTAAACTTACAATGCCTATGATGTTACTGTCCCAAGCTGGAAATTTAACCAGTTGACAGTTGTTTCCTGACAGCCTGAATCTTGTCAGACTTTGTCAAATTTGTTTGCAATAAAAATGATATAATAATGTTATTTTATAGTGATACAATATTGAGCTGACTGACATAAAGCTGTAGTCCATCAATGGGTATTTCTAAAAAAAAAAAAAAAAGTTTATAATACGTGTCATCAGGTTAGTGAAAAACTGTTCACATTACATCTGAGATGTATACCATTCATTGATCCATGTGTCCTCCTTCTTCATTAAAAGTTTAATTTTGTTTTCTGCATGCAACTGCAGAGTTGTTAAATAATCTAGCCTTTGGTTAGGAGTATTCTGACTGCGTAGCTGAAGGAAACAATTCACCCCAGATAAAATTTCCCCAAAGTGATCATAACACACTAAAATCTTACTCACTCTCTAACCATATGTTCAAGTAGTGTTGTACTTGAATTAATCACGCACTCCTGCATAAAAGACCATACTGACATATACTGGCTTTTGATGTTCCAGTTTATTTAATACAGTGTGAATGCCCCCAGCTTTGCAACTGACAATGGTGATACTGTAATCCTCTCCCTATTAACAGCAATGAGCTTCAGAGCAATTTTACTGAGTTGCCTTTTGTAAGCACTACACTTCTTACCCTACAAGAAATAAGAGTCCTCTGAATTTTGGGACACTGACATGCTAGCTGTTTTAAAACAGGGTAAAGTACCACTAACTAAACTAACAAGGCATTTTATTCATTCATTCATTTACTTCTTTTTAAAGCAGTCATTTCTCCTACACTTGGACATGCATGAATGCATTTCAAAAACTCATTAGAGGCCAGTATGGGGCTTAATTCAGGGTCCGTCTCAATTCATTACTCACCATTTTCTAGTACAGATGTTTAAAACTTAGAGAATTCATAATTTTCCCTGTCAAGTTTTAATAGTCTGTTTATCAGAAGCATCCAGTGACAAATTATAACTGGTCTTTATTTCATTTTGCAAATAATCTGTTAATGTCAGCTATACCAAGCGAAGAATAACCCATTTCAAAAACATCCATTCATACATCCCTTCCATAGTAAAAGTAATTTTTCATTGTAAGCCATACATATAGCCTCTAGCTTAGATTGATTAATCAACATTTCTACCTTACAATCATACACAGGCAATTTGTCACAGCTGTAACAGGGATATATTGCCTTTCAGTTTGTCAATAGTGTCTGAAGTCACCTTTGAGTCTGGCAGTACACTGAATTAATTTGTATAAATTAGGCTATTTCTGTCTAAATGATCCACTTTAAATATATTTTTCCTTAAAGCAGACAGCTGAGACAATGTCTTCTATAAAGATACACGACGAACAGAGTGTACATTACTCACTAACAAATGCTTTTCTATAATAACTTCTTATCATTCCATACCTGCAACATTTAAACATCAACCCCAACAAAGAATTTCTAAATTAGATGTGTCCAACCTGCGGCCCGGGGGCCGCATGCGGCCCTCAGAGCTCTTCCATGCGGCCCTCAACCTCTAACTGCAACATGGATGTACGCATGCTCCAAAACACTTTTTTTTGTTTTGTGTTTTTCGCTCCTGTGACCTGTAACGCTAATGTCGGTGTGCGCATGCACCAAAGCACCCTTCTAGTTTTGTTTTTGAGCCAAAAAAGGGTCAGTGTGTTTACTCCATTATTTTGTGCTGAACAATCAGTGTGTGTGTGTTCTCGCTGAAGAGGGACTCATGTATCAATTTGCCGCTGTTGCCTTTGAAAAGGATAGCAATTACCTGTGTTAATAGGTAAGTACGGGGTGAGTGATTGCATACATGAAAGCAGAATTGTGCGCATAAAAGTAGAAGAAGAGTGTGTGTGTGTATGTGTGTATTTGTGTGCATGACAGAGAGAGACGCATGCACAAAGAGGCTAACAATGATCAGTCTACCTACTGAACACAAACAAGTTAGCTCTCAAATATATCATACATTAAGAGTACACTTTCATTAAATTGTGGCTTTCCTGACAGGGAGAGTGTTGTATTGAACATGAACTCATACCTCTTAATTGTATGGATTTTCAAAGAATGTCTGGATTTTTGCCTCATCTCCCAATTTGTGTCTTTTGCTTAGGAAATAAAAGTAGTCATCCAAGGTAATGCAGTTCCAGGGAGTAAGAATGAGACAGCAGCCTAGGTTTAATGGGTCAGTAGTGGACCGACTATGTTTGACTGTTGCATATAAAGTTGTATTGTTTTTTCAGACAAACAAAAAACGCACCTAGTACTGTTTTTTCATTGGTGGGTTCTAAGCAGTGGTAGATTGGACAACAGTAAGCATAGCTTTGGCGGATCATCAATACTGGCAAATCAAGTGGGCACAATGTCATTTTTTAAATGTTGGCGATTTTAGTGTGTATGTGTGTGCTTATGTGTTGGGAGTGCTGCAACAGTAGATGATTATTAAAGACAGAGACTTACGGACTGTGGAGAATATGTTTCTTTGTTTCAAAACCTAATACTTGGGTACGTATGCCAGAAGTAGATTATTTAAGACATAGCTTCTTGCCATTTACAGTGGATGGATATTTACATTTAATGGACAATGTATTAGAGTGGTCCTGTGGGGTTCTGAAGGATGCCAAGTCTACCACTGCCAATGTCTTGTAAAGTGACCTGGAAATGGATATTGGGATGTTACTGAAAAATATAGTAAGTGGGTTTAGTTTAATTAAACAAAGTGTACTTTCAATTTACAGGCCATAATTTAATTTATTTCAGGTAATCCAGATACTGGTAGATTGTATACCATTAGACTTAATTAGGAGAGCTATCATTCTGGGGAAACAAGCAGCCCTAGTTTCAGTGAAAGTTCTGTGGTTGCTTGCAGGTAGGAAGTTGCAGGATTTTGATGCAATGTGTTTTATTTATTATTTTTAATGCATTTGTCATTTCAAAGCATGGTTTTCTTTGATGCAAAAGAAGGCAGGACTGAATGAGCCATATAATGTTTAACTGACAATAATGGGATAGAAAGATTGTAAGTGATGTTTAATGTTTGCAGCTACAGTTGTTTCAATGGTGTCTGTGATGCATAACTATTTTTGGGCCTGTGTCCCACTTTTATTTTTCGCTTTGTCCAGATTTCTTGTTCTAAGGTTGAGAGGTATGGTTCCATACTAAATCAGAAGTTGTATTTACCTTGGAAGACTTTTCGGCATAATTATGAAAAACAGATCCTTTTTAATATCTCTGCTTATTTCTAATATAAACTGCCATGTAACCTTGCAAATATCCTTCTTATTAAGATACTTTACTTCTTTTGGAATTGACAGGTATGATTCATCTGTTCGGACATAAGCATGGAGTGCTAATGTGACTGATTTCTTGCAGCAGTCTGTGGTTTACATAATCACAATAACTTTTCTGTGTTTCTGGGTGTGTAATCAATTTAACAGTTTTAAAGATGTTTTCCAAAAATAAATAAATATATAATAAATAAATAATCCTCTCTACACTTGGACCTATTGACAAAGTCTGGGAATTTGTTTTTTTCAAAAGCGAAGGTCAGCATTACAGCTCAGTAAACTGTCAGTCTGTAAGTAACTTTTGCACAAATTAAAATGTCTCTCAAATGGCTTTAGAGTGGAAGGAAGTTTATTTATTTTATTTTACATTTGTTTACCGGGAAAGTCCGACTAGGCACAGGTCCATTTTCAGCAGAGGCCCGGGGAGAAAAGCTCCAAAAATAACACAAAACAATATAATACAATACATGAGAGAGAGAGAGAGAGAGAGACAGCAAATTATGGATGTAGTACTCATACAATATGGCAGAGATTACATTTCGTAACAGTGAGAATCATTGAGGTACAGAATAAACATAAAAACATTTTTTTTACAGTTATAATTACAGCAAGGCAAATATCAATGAGTTAAGTTTTTAGGAGAAAGCTGTTTGTACATAGCTGAATATAATTTTGCAAGTGGAATTCGTAGTTAAACATGCCCCTCTTCTTGAGCAACTAGATTTGAGTAACCAATATTAGATCTTAGCCATCCAGCTGGGAAAGGTTAGTATGTGGATTTTCCATCTGGTTTGATGAAGGCTATGCTACTTACCCAAGGACTACATTTATGGCTATCCATCCAGCCACTGGTGTTGCTGAACTACACTGTTTGATAATGAGAAGAGCTTTTTACAGAAGTTGAAGGTTTTTGTGTCAAGAACCTGTCCATAAAAAGTGGCTTGTTTATGTTGCAGTGAAAGCTGTGGTCTTTGTAGTGAGCATTTTAAGTATAACCAGTATTTCTGAGGTAGAGGAAGTCTCTTAAGGCAGTATCTTTCTTAGCCTGGAAAGCAAGCCAATGATGAAATTTATAGGGGCCAGTGAGAGACAGAGGAAAGCAAGAAGCTTTTTAGTCTGTTTGGATAACTAAGTGAACTTAGTCCTTTGACCTTTTTTGTCAGAAATGGTTGTAGTCTTTCTTTTGGCAGGGTGTTTTGCTGAGGCACATGCCAAAAGAGGCATTGCACTCAATAATGGCGCTTGTAAAGGAAGAATACAGGGATGTTATGACCTCCTTGTCCCTGGATGAGATACCCTTACTAATGAAGTGGGCCATGTAAAAAGCTTTCCTTACAACAGAGACAACATGGTGGTCAAAAGTCAGGTTTCTATCAACCTGGGTGCCCAAGTACCATACGACTTATTGCGTGCTTACAACATTGTTATTAATGTGATAATTTGTGGGGACATCACTCTTCTCAAAGGGGAAGATGATGCATTTTTTGGCATTTAGCTTGAGGCCATATTTCTGGCACCAGTTATTTGTTTGGGTGAGACCATCTTGTAGCTTATTCAGAATTGTTTTATTAAGTCAGTAATGTGAATTCTTTGCTTTATTGCAAATTTGTTGGGTTATTTTTGTGGATTATAGTATTGTAGGACTGCTGATGTTGACATTTTACGGAGTTGGAGTGCTGAAATGGTTTTCCCAGTGAGAAATGCTAGTGCTGTAGTGAATATCTATTTATCTGTAAAAAAAAAAAAAAAAAAATTTATATATATATATATATATATATATATATTAACTAAGATGTTAGAGTTAACTGTTAGATTAGAGAATTAGAATTAGAATGAGAATTAGAATGTTAAGGCAAATATTAGGCATTTATTACATTTATTCATTGTTCAAATGCACCTACAGTACAGCCAGGAGGTCGGCTGTGGTCTTCCGGAGCAACGAAAGAGTTAACTATATGATATATTTTATATGCGCCCCAAAGACCATTTCTGTTCACTCAATGCGGCCCCAGCAAGCCAAAAGGTTGGACACCCCTGTTCTAAATGTTAAGAGTACACTTAACATTCATCTCAAAATAAGAACAAAGTATACCCTGCCAGCATACTTAAACTCTGAGCATTAAAAATCATTGTACTGGTCTTTCAAGAATCATAGTAGATGGTCAGAAACAAGAGAACTTTCTTATTTTTGATATTGAGGGTCTTCATATACTAGAACCTACATAGTTATAGGGAATCTGTGTATAGGCTTAGTTTAGTTATTTAATAAGATATATACTCAATCATGTTTGAACTTTTGAGAAACATCAGAAAGTCTAGGAGGAACAAGGCTAAATATGAGGGCTAAAATCATAGTACTATACCAAAATCATACCAGTTATGAGGTATGCCTGTCAGAAATATACACACAAACACAGTGTAACAAATTAAAATGTCCTACTGATGTTAACTCACTGGTGTCAGTAGATAAAATTTCCCCACAGTAACTACTAGTCAAAATCTCAGAGCACAGTGATTAGGCAGTCAATGTTTACGGCTATCAGCTGGGTTGAAAGACCCTGCGTTTCTGAAGTACAGCCAAACTATCCACTTATAATGAGCTGATGATGTCAATAAAAAGGCCAGAACATCCATGTCCACAAACAGTGGGGTTTGGCTTTGAATAATCATAAAGACTTTAAAAGTAACAAAAGTCATGGGCATTCAGAAGCCATATAGTTCAAACACTTCATGTCCTTAAGGGGTCATTTGAATATATCTCATGGACCTCTATTACCAGATGTTTAAGGTATCAAACAGTGAAAACTCCAACCTGGCTGGGTTATTCTTGCAGTTTTTACAGAATACTTTGCCTGTGTGACATTTTTACCCTTTGGTATTATATTTACACAAACACAAAGAGAGAGAGAGCTTGTGTGAGTGTGGTGTAGCTGCTTGTCTCTTTGGATGGAGTGCTCAAACTAAGCTTCTCCATTTAATTCTACTTTCCCTGGATCCCCACCAAGCCAAGTTCGATCTATTGGCCTGAAGTGCTCTTTAACAGAACCAGGCAACTTTGGAATGAGTTTTATTTTCAAAATATACAAAAAGTATGTTTTATCCTCCAGACAAAATTAACTGCTAGCCCTTGTTTAATTTCTATTTTTAAGTAAACCACTCCATCACGGACGTTAGGAAGTACAGTATGGGGAGGGTGAAACTAACAGCAGTCTCCCTTTGCAAGCTGTTTCAACTATTTGAAAGCCCTGCTGTTTTTCTAGTATTACTAAACCCTTTCTCCTACAACTTGTGGTCTTTCTAAATCCCACATACTCCTGGTTACAAGTGTTTATTTTATTTCAAAAGAAAGGTATGCAAAACAAGTAAGTCCAAAGTACCTACTGATTTTCGTATTGTTTCAGAACATTAGCTGCCCCCCATTCTGTACCTCTAACTGCAATCTGTCTTTATATGCTGTACTATTTGTATGCTCTGCTGTTTCTCTACTTCTGCTAAACCTTTTCTCTCATAAATTCTTGTCTTCCTAACTTCCACAAAACTCCTTGGTAAAATTGGCTTATTTTATTTCAATAAGACAGGTATGCAAAACAAGCAAGTCAGAGTACCTACGGCCTTTTCTTGTTGTTTCTGTAGACTTGCATATCTGTGAAATCAGGGCCAGCCCTTTTCATCATACTATTGCTATCCACCACTTTTCTGGTCTATTCTGATCCTCCCCCTCCCCACAAGAACAACTGCAGCCTAATCAGGGTCAGCCCTTTTCATTATAACCTATAAAAACCTACTGATAGTCTTCCTTCATCTGTTGCCCGCTACACTCCCCCCTTCCCCCCAATTCCCACCCACCCCCAGTGGTCATACCTTTATTACAAACAGTAACCCCTCCCACCCTTCAACCTATATCACCACCACACCTATACTTCCTCCTACAACTTCTCACTACTATCCCTCCTACTCAGCTAATATGTACAAGCACACCATACCTATACTCACTGCATGCACACTCCTTGCATACATCACATCTTACCAAACCTCCACCATTCCTGCACTCAACCACTACCACTATACTACCACACACACCACCACTCATATCCCACCTCTACTCTACTACTCTCTCATCAGGTCAACAACCTTTCCAATACACCCTCTATATAGACTACACCCTCTATATAGACTACAGACAACAATACCCAAACTAAAAACACCACCACAACCTAACATAACCCTACCACGATACCTATTGCCCACAGAACACAATCAAAAAACTTCCCTTATAAGCAAGCATATACAGAAATTGATAAAACTAATAATCTCAACCATATCCAACCTAGCAATCAGTGGAGACATCCATCCTAATCCTGGTCCCTCTATCTCCAACCCCTCCCCTCATAATCAGACTACAAACCACATCTCCCAAATCACAGCCAAAAGAAAGTCAAATGACCTCCTTCTGATCAGCCTAAATATTAGAAGTATATGCAACAAGGTACATGAATTCCATGCCACCATAGACTTCTACTCCCCTGATGTAGTGATCCTTACAGAAACATGGTTAAAACCACACATTACTAATGAGAAAATACTCCCTACTAGTTACAATATACTAAGAGTAGACAGACTAAACAAAAAAGGATGTGGTATAGCTATAATATTTAAGCAGCATCTAGACATCCAGATCTTAAAGTTAGCAGCTCCCCAAATAGGTAAGGAAGAAATAATATATACCAACATTAAAATAAACCAAAATAAAACCCTAAACATAATAGGTTGCTACTTCCCACCTGGCCACAACATCCCTCCACTTGAAAAACTCCTCAGCTGGACTACCCACCACCTACCCAAGAAACTTTAATTATAGGAGACTTCAACACTGACTGGCAATCCTGCTTTAGCAA
>NC_056735.1:1404488451-1404695951 GCF_019279795.1 Protopterus annectens
AGAAGAGGAAGTGTATACCTGCTTTCTCCACCTATACATGGCCCTAATGTCCTTATCTGAAGGGATGGCATTTACAATGGGGAACAATTTAGAAGATTTGTCCAAAGACAGAAAGACTGCAGAATGGTCAGCTGCAGGGTACTTCGACAGGAATTAAAAGTTCATCTGGAACACCATAGAACCTGTCTGGCCTTTTGGGATCTGGGGGCTAAGAATCAAAAGCTGCAGAGGCAGACCAGAAAGCATCCATAAAGGCCTCCAAGACTGGAGGGGCAGGTGAAGGGACAGGAGTGACCACTTCTGAAAGTTTGCAGTACCTTTTCTGCACCTCTGAAATTTGTCGAATCTCCAAATGACAATATTTTTCATCATGTTTAAAACAGTTTCCCCAAAAGAAGCCTCTTCCAAAGGGGACTCAGAAGAGTGGACCAGGGGATTGGATTTGAGAGGACTAGGCCAGAGAATGGTCAGAGGCATCTTCCATTAATCAACAAGTTTTCTGACGGGTAGGAGAGGATGGGAGAGCAGACAAAGAAGGTGGTTTCAGCACCTCAATGGCCCATCAATTCACTACTTCTCTTTATCTGGAGAGGGTAAAGGGACATGTTTTCTTTTTTGACACTTTTTCTTAGGTATAACATCTTCTTGAACCAAGCAGGGTGTTTCAGGGTCCACTTTGTAATTTCGAAATACTGAAATCCCAAATGTCAGTATTTTGAAATTACAAAGCTGAAAACACCAGCACAACTCACAATTCCGAAAACACACAACCGCAAAATTCAAAATGCCAAAACTACGCTACACATACAGTACACACAAACACAAAATGCCCCCCACAATCAAATAAATGCATCTACACTATAGATAAGAAGGGGGGCAAGCCCCCCTGCACCCCCACACCCCCCTACTTCTACATTCTAACTCCGAGATCGCACAAACAGAAACACAAACGAAACACACACACACGTTACAGTCCCTCACACACACATCACAGTCACAACACACAGTACCATACACTAAAGCCCCTAACCAACACATTTACACACACAAACTTACCTAAATTCAACCCATACATGAACACACTGCACCAGCGGAAGAGGAAATCCAACATCTCTGTGCTTCGGGAGAATTTCGCACTTCTGCCTTTTTCTGAACTTTTGAGTTTTCGGCTTTGTAATTTCTAAACACTGACATTCGGGATTTCAGCATTTCGAAATTACAAAGTGGACCCATATTTTATATATATATGTGTATATATATATATATATATATATATATATATATATATACGTATATATATATATATATATATATATATATAGAGAGAGAGAGAGATGTAAATATTTTGCATATAAAGATTGGATGTGTGGAAACAGGAAGAATGTGCTTCTGAATGTCTGTTATGAAGAGAGAATGTGGATTGTGCCTTTAAAAGAGTGTAAAGGGATTTGTGCATGTAAAATTCTCACGGTACTTTAGTCGAGCAGTAAATTGTACTAAGTTAATGCAAAGTCCATTGACCATTTAGAGCTGTATAAATGAAGGCGGTCTATTCAAGGCAAATCAGAAATTTTATTCCTTATACTGAGGTGCATCATGGGCTGCAGAATAAGTTCTGTCCAAAACATTTGTGAAGCTTGATGAAAAAGTCAGTGCTCACTGTGAATATGGTCTGAGGAAAACTCAGGTGAAAATTTTGATGTGTTTCGTGAAGCTGAATGCAAGTCCTGTCAGGGCTTGTGGGTGTAATTAGCATTTTAACAACCTGGAGCAGCTGGGAATAAAGACATTCTTCACATTGTGTAGAGATTATATCAAGCAGGGTGAGCTGATTTTGTATCGCCTGTGTTGGAAATAAGAAAACTTTTTTTTCCCTAATTTTTTGCTTCCACTGCTTCCTAAAACTTACCTGTGTGTGTGTGTGTGTGTGTGTGTGTGTGTGTGTGTGTGTGTGTGTGTGTGTGTGTGTGTGTGTGTGCGCACGCACGTGTGTGTGTGTGTGTGGTTACTATTTCAAAATTAGTCCTGGACACAACTAACAGGCCTTCAAGAAATGACCAGAGATTGAAAATAGGAGAACAGTGCATCAGCATCAGCAATTTTAAATAGCGGGGACCCAGATAGAGTTGGACCTATGAATAACTAAGAGATATCTGCAAAGGCAGCCAATTCAAATCCCTCTGCAATGGCAAAATCTGACGAATTCAGTTACAATCATGACCTCAGAGTGGGGATCTGCTGCAGGCTGGCCACAGTTATACCCAATAGTCCCCATCAGACAGTGTTACAACACTGTAAATGTGACAGCATGAAAGCATGATTCATTGTCAACTCTGCAGAAGGAAAGTACAGTTGTGTACACTTACCATAAATGTAGATGTTCGAGTGTATTCACTGTTGCAGTCATCACATTTGGGTTATCCTGCCAGGGGTAGCCCTCAGTTGGCCTGAATACCAGAGGTTTAGTATTTCTGTGTCGGTTGCTGTCGCTCCAGGACTGACATCAGGTCGTCAGTGGTATAAAATCAGGCAGCTGACACTATTAAATCAGTTTTTCATGCCCTAACTGTCAGGAGCCCCCAAATAGGGAGCTAGGGTATGGTGGAAGAACACCACCAGTAGAAAGTAAATACCAAAAATTCCCTGTAAGGAGAAAGGAAGAGAGGGATAAAGACAGAGACTAGGGGGATGGAGGGAGGTTAACCAGGACTGCAACAGTGAATACACTCGAACATCTACATTTATGCTAAGTGTGCACAACTGTACTATGTTATTCGTGTTTCACTGTTGCAGTCATCACACTTGGGTAGATTCCCAAAGCTGAAGAAAAAGGGTGGAGGCAGTCAAGAAGACTGTGGGCTAGCTAGGATACCCGGCAAGACTGCAGTGGCAAAGCCTGCCCTGGATTTGGTGAATTTGGAGAGGACAGGCAGGTGGTAATACTTGGTGAAGGTATGAACATATGTCCATGTTGCAGCCTCCAGGATGTCCCTGGAGGGGGCACCTTCTGAGAAAAGCTGCAGAGGTGGAGTTTGCCCTGGTGGAACGTGTCCTGACCCCCTTTGGGGGCAGTTTCCCATGCTGTTTGTAGCAGAAATTGATGCAGTGTGCTATCCAGTTGGAGATTGTTTTTTGGATATGGTCTTGCCCCTGCTGTGAAGCTGACAAGCAATTTTGGATATGGTCTTGCCCCTGCTGTGAAGCTGACAAGCAATTGATCAGTTTTTCTAAAAGATATAGTCCTGTCCAGATAGAATCTGAGCTGTCTGTGCACATCTAGAGAGTGCAGAATCCTTTCCCCCTTGTTTTGTGGGTTAGGGAAAAAGGTGGGCAAATTAATGGATTGGTTGAGAGCCACACTGGAGACCACTTTAGGCATGAAGGATTGGTTAGTCCTGAGGGAGATCCTGTCAGCATGGAAAATGATGAAGGGCTCTACAGCCATGAGTGCTTGTAGCTCTGATACTCTTCCAGCTGAAGTGATAGCCAGAAGCAAGGCTGTCTTCCAAGAGAGGAATTTTAACTCTGCTGAAGCTATAGGTTCAAAGGGGGGTAGGGTGAGCTTTTCCAACACAAAGTTAAGGTCCCAAGCTAGGGTAGGAGCTCTTCTGGGTGGCCTTAAGTTGTTAGCCCTTCTTAGGAACTGTTTAATGAGAGGGTGTGAGAAGAGAGGTGGCTCTGTGCTGTAATGAGCAGAGATGGCAGAATCATGAATTTTAATGGAAGAGAAGGCTAGACCCCTGTGTAGTAGGTCTGTTAGGTAATCCAGGATGAGAGGTAGAGAGGGCTAGGCCATTCTGGCTCCCTTAGCCTGACGCCAGGTGCAAAACCTTTTCCACTTGTCAGCATAGGATTTTCTAGTGCTGGGGTATCTGGCCTCACGTATAACAACATCTACGACTTGTTTGCTTAGTTCTGGCAGCTTGAGGAGAAGTCGGGGGATAAGCCAGGCTGCCAGGTTGAGGGTCTGCAATTGGGGATGCATGAATTCTCCATTTTCTGAGTCAGAAGTGTTGGAATCTGAGGTAGGTGCCATGGTGGCAGGGGTGGCAGGCTGTGCAGCAGTGAGTACCAGTGCTGGCATGGCCAGTCTGAGGCAATCAGAATTGCCCTCGGTTTTTCCTCCCTTACTTTGAGCAGTATCCTTGAAATGAGTGGTAGAGGGGGAAATGCATAGACTGACAGGATTACCCACTGGAAGGATAGAGCATCCGCTTTCCAGGCCTTGCTGTGAGGTTCCCTGGTGCAGAATTTGCTGAGCTGATGATTGGAGTGAGAGGCAAAAAGATCCACCTTCAGGGTGCCCAATTTCTGGGTTACAAGGGTGAAGGTTCTGTGGTCTAGCTGCCATTAGTTGTCTAGCTGCCATTAGTGTGGGTCTAGCAGGTTTCTGCTTAAGTTGTCTGCCAGAAAGTTTAGGGAGTCATTGGACTCCTGTTTAGATAAAACTACTGGGGACAAGTCTCTTTCTTTTGGAAGGGGTAGCCTGGCTTCCTTAATAAGGTCTTCTGCCATTTTAAGCATTTGAGATTGAGGCAAGGTAGCAGGTGCCGGAGCTTGGGTCGTCATTTTTTTGGAAGTAGTTCGTAGCCTAGGCCTTAGAAACTCAGTAGTTTTAGAAAGAACTGAAGATGTGAAATAAGTCCTCGGTTTGTGTCGAGTATCAGTAGAGTGAAGTACTTCCTCGGAAGCCAGTGCCTGCTCAGCGGCTCCGGACCTATCCAAGGTAGAGACATCCACAGGATCCTTAGCTGAAGAAGAGTCTCCCGGCATACCAGACTCTGAAAGGGTCTAGGTAGCAGCCTGCGAATCCACAGAAGCAGGCATCAGGGGCTGCGAAAGAGCCTCACTGAGGACCGGAGAATGGACTACTAGCTTAACGGAAGCGCCGTCGGCAGTTTTGGACCTGCGCGGTCTGTCTCTGTCTTTATCCTTACTTTTTTTGGAAGATCGGTAGTCGGATGCCTTACCGAAGCAATATCAGAATTCGAGGACTGACAGCAAAAATATCTAGCTACAATAAAGGCCCGACGACATATAGTTCTGGTGTTGAACAAAGCACAAAACTAACAGCGAGGGACGTCGTGGTCTGGGCCTAAACAGGTGACGCAGACATTGGTTAGAGCAAGAAAAAAGGATCCCCAATGGGGTAACTTAGCTTTAGAAGACTTCAACTTCAATTCAGAAATGAAAACTCAGGTAGCGGCCGATCAGCACTCATGCGAACTGCTTCTGCTTTGGGCTCCTCGGCAAGAAAGACTGGTGTAATAGCGTCGGCTGCCTGATTTTACACCACTGACGACCTGATGTCAGTCCTGGAGCAACAACAACTGACACAGAAATATTAAGCCTCTGGTATTCGGGCCAACTGAGTGCTACCCCTGGCAGGATAACCCAAATCTGATGACTGCAACAGTGAAACGTGAAGAACATTGAGGTGTTTTACCAGAGGGATATTCTTCACCTAGAGCTAAGACACACTCATACCCACTGACACCTTGTCCTTCACAGGCTTAGATCATACATTGTGCATATAGTTCTATAGAAGGTTTTGCCTTTGGTGAGATAACGCAACAGTTTGAAATACTTAAACAGTAATCAAAGAAGTGACATAAATGGTAATCACTCAAACCCACGTTTAGGAATGAATTGAATTGTCTCTGGGTGATGGCTACTGTTGATGTGACACACTAACTCCAAGAAAAATGGTAAAAAGGGGGTTGATGACCGTCCTAGTATTGTAGACTGTTCTGCTAAGGGAAGGTAGATCTTTAGGCATGAAAATCAAATGACATGCATAAGCTGTTACACTTCCCATATAGAATAAGTGCAGATAAGAACGCCATAGTTCTCTGCCCTGCTCAAAGAATTTCATGATTAAGTCTATGGCACAACAGGAAAGGAACTAGTTGAGGACATACCCCGATGTGATCGCCCTTCACCATGTCATAAATAGTTACACTTGGGGGTGGGGGGGGGGGTCACATTGGCCAGCTAGACATTTAGCTCTACATTAAGTGTTATTTTTGGTTCTAGTTAGGATTAAACAGGAAAAGCAAAAAGGGAAAATGCAAGAGAAATTAGATGTAATTCTCTCCAAGTTGGAAGACATGACTGGTGACATGGAGGCCATGCATGAGATACTGCAGGACATTTGAATGGAATTCAAGCAAGTAAATTTGTAGCTTGAGAGGTGGTCTCAAAAAACAAGGTTATGGATGGGGATGTCAAATGGCAGAAATAGGAGGTAGTCAATATGAAGAGGGTGTCTAAATGCTGCAGTCATGGCTGCGGGATTTAGAGGTATGATCCAGGAAGGTGAACTTTTGCATTACAGGGCTGGACACAGGGACACAGGGAAAGAATGCTCTCCTGGAGAACTGGTTTCAGGTATTTTGAAGGATTTACCTCATTTAAGTCTCCAGTCTGACTGCGTCCATAAGGTTGGCAAATGGAGTCTTCAGTCAGGAAAGCAGCTGCATGTAATTAAGTGCCTCTCTTATAGAGGCAAAAACTGGGTGATTCAACAAATGCCTCTACAAAGGGAGTTACTGCTGTTGAAAAGATTCCTTGTTAATTCCAAGCCCTAACTGCGTGTTCTGGAATTACAAAAAAAAAGTGAAGCTTAAGAAGGACAATAAACGTCAGCAATTGCTTAGGTTCATAGGTGTGTACTAGACTAATGGTTTTGGAGCCTTTACAAGCCTAGCCCATAGGATTACCCTGACATCATGCCACCCAACCTTAGTTCCTAGTGCCTCTGTCGAGTAGAGCTACTGGAGTGATCCCCGGGGTGAATTTTCTATTTCCCATCCACTCATCAAGATTTCTTTTGAAGAGGGCCAATGAGGTGCTCCGTTTGACATGTATGGGAAGTCTATTCCATAGCATGGGCAGTCTCTGGGTTATGAACCTGTCTCTCCAGCACGTTCTGTTGATTGTGGTAATGAAGTTGAGGTCTCTGGAGCATGTGGTGTGGAGGGATTTCTTTAGATGTAGCATTTCTAACAGAGCTGGGTCAGACATGGCTTCGTAAGTCAGGCAGAGATCGCCTCTAAGTAGGTGATATGAGACAGAGAATAGTTTTTTGAGCCTGTCTATATAGGACAAGTGTTTAAGGCCTAGGATCCTCTTTGTGAGGTACTTTTGTGGCCTCTCCAGTTGTTATAAGTGTCTAGTGATGTACATGCCAAATGGGGCATTGTACTCCATGACTGGCCTAATGAGGGAAGAGTAGAGGGAGACAATGACCTTTTTCTTCCTGGATACAAAACCCTTAGTAATGAGATGTGCCACACAGAAAGGACTTTCTGACCACAGTGCCAATGTGGTGGTCAAAAGAGAGGTTGCTGTCAGCCTGTGTTCCCAGATCTCTTATAATGCCTTCTGTGTTCCGTGGACTACCATCGGTGTGGTAATTCATGGGAACTGGGTTTTTCCCAAAGGGGATGACGACACATTTTTTGGCACTAAGCTTAAGGCCATGGTTCTGACACCAGTTGTTGGTCTAGGTGAGGCCTTTCTGTAGGATGTCAACCTCACTTAGGGAGTTAATAATGGCTCCCAACTTGCAATCGTCTGTGAACTTTGTCAGCCAGTGTCCCTTTGTGTTGGCCTGGACTTCCGAGAAGTAGATACCAAACAGGAGAGGACCCAGGACCGATCCCTACTGGACTCCACTTGTGACTGGTTGCCAATCTGACTTGTAGTCAGCTAATATCACACTGTGGGTTCTGTGAGCCAGTTTGCAACCCACCTAGTGATATAGGGGTTGATGCCCAGCTTAGTGAATTTTTCTAGGATTCCTGAGTGGGTAATGGTATCAAAGGCCTTGGCCAGATCAAGGTAGGTTGTATGAACCACCTTGCCTTCGTCCACAGCTTTGGAGACTGACTCGAAGTCAACCAAATTGAGCAGGCATGCTGTACCCTTCACAAAACCAAACTGTGAGGGATCCAGAGTTTGGAGTTTCCCTATATCCTTGTTTATTAGGTCCATGATGATGCATTCCAAAGCTTTGCATATCAGACTTGTCAGGATAATGGGGCAATAGTTCCCAGGGTTTGTAGTCGATCCTCCATTGTGGACAGGGATGACTATAGCAGGGACAGAGCCTGAGGTGAGGCTTGTGACCGAACAGGGCACACAGGTTAGGTTACAGTTCACTCTGTAGTTCATGTAGAACACAGCCAGGGATACTCTCAGGTCCCATAGAAGCTGCATTCCTGGCCTTGAACAGTGCTGTTTTAACCTGTGCAGCAGTAATTCTGGGTGCCTGGCAATCTACTGGTATTGTGATTGGTCCTTGGGGGGGGGGGGGGGTTGGCAATGAATCTGTCAGCCAGTATATTGGCAATATCTGCTGGCCATAGGAGGTATCATTGTGCAGTAGCTCAGAGCAAATCTGGGTATTGCCGTGGAGATTCTTTACATAACTATAGAAGGCCTTGTGGTTGTCTTTAATATCTGCTGCAATTCTGTTTTCATAGCTAGCTTTAGAGGATTTGATGAGGGATCTCAACCTTTTGTTGAGGCTGATAAGGGAGTTTTTCCAGTCTTGGGACTTGACTTTATTCCATAACAGTTTCCTCCTTCTGTTGTAGAGTTTGTTTATGGCAGGGGACCACCAGATTGGCTTCCTTTTTTTGGAGGAGAAAGTCTTGGTTCTACTTTATATGGCAAGATCCATGCATTTGTGTACGTGTTCGTACAGTGCATTGGCATATGATACTGTGGTCATTTATTTATTTATTTATTTTACATTTGTTGACTGGGCTAGTCTAACTGGATATATATCCATTTTCAATAGAGGCCCGAGGAGAAAAGCTCAGAGAAAAAATATTATGCATAGAGTCCACAAAAAAGACAGTGGAAAAAAACAATTTACATAAGTATGCAACTGATTAGCAAATGTTTCATCAAGCAGTTATACGATTACACATATGAAAACGGATTGTTATTATACAGTTGTACAAAAAGAATAAAAAACATTTAATGTACATGAGTTTACTCAGGACACTAAGGAGGTAAAAAAAATAACTGATCCTAAGACAACGCAGAGTATAGAGGAATATCAGAAGATAAAGGTTTTAGTTGAGAAATATTTAGACAAAAAGGAGAACAGTATCAGTCCGGATCGGAGCAGGGCAGAGCCATTGGGTTTAATGAAGATTTTCAAATGTTTCTTGAAAAGGTTGGTGGAAGTCTGGGATGTTATTTCTCTTGGAAGTTTGTTCCAAGTATTGCCAACAACATTTGAGAACAGGCAGTCCCCGGATTTGTTGTTGGATTTTATGGTGGCTACTTGTAGCTTCTTAGCTGATCTTATGGTTGGTAGATTTTTATAGGAATTGAAGAGGTTACAGAGTATAGGAGTATTTGTAGGATGATGTACGATCTTGTGGATAAAAATGAGTTGCTGGAAAAGTAGTTGGTTTTGTACTTCCAGCCATCCTAGAAGTTTAGGATTATGGCAATGGTGGGTATGAAAAAGGGGCACCGGTGGCAAATTTGGCTATGTTGTTGTAGGAGGTTGCTAGTTTAATCAGATTGCTTTTGGATAAGTTAGTATAGACGGGGGAGGCATAAGAGATGAAGAAAGTAGACAAGAGTATAAGGAGATGAGGTGCATGGCAAAGACAGAGGTGGCAAAGTCTAAGGATAAGGCGTATGAAGAGTTGTATGAAAGGTTGGACACTAAGGAGGGAGAAAAGGACCTGTACCAATTGGCTAGACAGAGGGACCGAGCTAGTAAAGATGTGCAGCAGGTAAGGGTGATAAAGGATAATGAGGGAAACATACTCACAAGTGAGGAGAGTGTGTTGAGCAGAAAGAGAATGTGAGGGAGAGAAGGTTGGATGATGTAGGGATAGTAAATCATGAAGTACAATGGATTAGCAAGGAGGAAGTAAGGATAGCTATGAATAGAATGAAGAATGGAAAGGCTGTTGGCCCAGATGACATACCTGTGGAAGCATGGAGGTGTTTTGGTGAAATGGCAGTGGAGTTTTTAACTAGATTGTTTAATGAAATCTTGGAAAGTGAGAGGATGCCTGAGGAATGGAGAAAAAGTGTTTTGGTACCGATTTTTAAAAATAAGGGTGATGTGCAGAGCTGCAGTAACTACAGAGGGATTAAACTGATCAGTCACAGCATGAAGTTATGGGAAAGAGTAGCAGAGGCTAGGTTAAGAAGGGAGGTGATGATTAGTGATCAGCAGTATGGTTTCATGCCAGGAAAGAGCACTAGAGATGCGATGTTTGCTCTGAGAGTGTTGATGGAGAAGTACAGAGAAGGTCAGAAGGAGTTGCATTGTGTCTTTCTGGATTTAGAGAAAGCATATGACAGGGTACCTAGAGAGGAGTTGTGGTATTGTATGAGGAAGTCGGGAGTGTCAGAGAAGTATGTAAGAGTGGTACAGGATATGTACAAGGGTAGTGTGACAGCGGTGAGGTCTGCGGCGGGAGTGACGGATGCGTTTAAGGTGGAGGGTGGGATTACATCAAGTATCAGCTCTGAGCCCTTTCTTATTTGCAATGGTGATGGACAGGTTGACAGAAAAGATCAGACAGACGTCCCCGTGGACTATGATGTTTGCAAATGACATTGTGATCTGTAGTGAGAGTAGGGAACAGGTGGAGGAGACCCTGGAGAGGTGGAGATGTGCTCTAGAGAGAAGAGGAATGAAGGTCAGTAGGACTAAGACAGAATATATGTGTGTGAATGAGAGGGAAGGTAGAGGAATGGTGAGGATGCAGGGAGTAGAGGTGGCGAAGGTGGATGAGTTTAAGAACTTGGGATCAACAGTTCAGAGTAATGGTGAGTGTGGAAGAGAGGTGAAGAAGAGAGTACAGGCAGGATAGAGTGGGTGGAGAAGAGTGTCAGGAGTGATTTGTGACAGACGAATACCAGTAAGAGTGAAAGGGAAGGTCTACAAGAGGGTGGTGATACCAGCTATGTTATATGGGTTGGAGACAGTGGCATTGATAAAAAGGCAGGAGTCAGAGCTTGACATGGCAGAGTTGAAGATGTTAAGATTTGCACTGGGTGTGATGAGGACGGACAGGATTAGGAATAAGTATGTTATAGAGGGTCAGCCCAGTTGGAAGGTTTGGAGACAAAGCCAGAGAGGCAAGATTACATTGGTTTGGACATGTGCTGAGGAGGGATGCAGAGTATACTGGGAAAAAGATGCTAAGGATGAAGCTGCCAGCTAACAGGAAAAGAGGAAGGCCTAAGATAAGGTTTATGGATGTGGTGAGAGAGGGTATGCAGGTGGTTGGTGTGACAGAGCAAGATGCAGAGGACAGGAAGAAATGGAAACCGTTGATCTGCTGTGGCGACCCCTAACGGGAGCAGCTGAAAGAAGAAGAAGATGGGGAGGCGTAGAGAAGGGTGGAAATGAGGTGGGTTTGGGCAATAGGAATCTTGGCTGAGGCTGTGAGAAAGGGCTTAATTCTAAAAAGGAATCCAAGTGTTCTATTAACTGATTTAATAGTTGAATTAATGTGTGTTAAAGTTGAAATTGCTATCTATTGTTACACCCAGGAGTTTGGTGGTGCTGTCGGGGGCAATTTCTGTGCCATTATCTGATGCAACTATGAAATTTATAGGGGGGGATTTCTGTGTGGGAGTAAAAAGTAATAATTTTGTTTTTTTTGGGTTAAGGAGGAGACATGTTTGATGGAACCAGTTTTCTAAGGTAAAGACTGTCTGTATACTGGTTTGGAGTTCTGCTGGAGAGGATGTGGTACATATCAGTCTCAAATTGTCAGCTTATTGTATGCATGTAGCTTGGGGAAGGGAAGTTTTCAGATCATTAATGAAAACAGTGAAAAGGAGTGGTCTAAGAATTGATCCTTGTGGGACTCCAAGGGTGACTGGAAGCTGAGAGGATAGGTTGTTGTCCCACAGGACTGCTTGTTTTCCGTTTTCCAGGTAGGATTGGAACCATTGTACTAATTGAGCATCAAGAGAAAGTGATTTAAGTATACCTGTCAATAGTTTGGTGGTTAACCATATCAAAGGCCTTTGAGAGGTCTATGAAAAGAGCAGAAGATAGCAGGTTAGTATTCCTATTTTTATTAATGCAGTCTGTAAAGGATAGAAGAGCAGCTGTAGTACTGTGGTATGGCCTGAAGCCATGTTGGCAGTCCACTAGTAGGTTATTTTGGATGAGATGATGCAGTAATTGACGATGGATACATCTCTCCATAATTTTTGCTAAGGGAGAGAGAAGGGCTATGGGGCGGTAGTTTGAAAATTCATTTGAGGTATCTCCCTTATGCAAAGGGATAATATGTGAGACTTTCCAGATGGATGGGACATAGGATTCAGAAATGGTTCTGTTTATTAAGATAGAAATAGGGTAGGCAAGTACACCAGCTACAATTTGCAGGTATTCAGCTGGGAGAAGGTCAGCTGATGATGTACATGGTTTAAATGTGAGAAGCAGGGAGTGTATGAGGGATGCTGGAACAGGTTGGAGGTTAAATGTCTGGGGCAAGTTGGTTAGTGAGGATATGGAGGTAACAGGTGGTAAGGTATTTGTTAGTGACTGTACTGTTTCAGAGAAAATTTTATTAAAGGTGTCAGCAATTTGGATGGGAGAAGTCTGAGTTAAATTTGAGGGGGTAGGTGTTTTGGACTGTCCAGGTTGGAGTACTTTATTGATTCCTGACCAGAACTTTTGTGGGTTTTGCTGTTGGGTCTGTTGGAATTTGAGGTAGTAGTTTTTTTGGTCAAGGAATATAGATTTTTGGTGGTATTACGAAGTTGTCTAAAGTTTAGGTGGTCAATTGGGTTTTTAGTTTTTCTCCATTTGGACCACAGTTTATTTCTTAGTCGAATGTTTAGCCTTGTGTCCTTAGAATTAAAAACAAACTGGCTCCCTGGCTCTCTAACAGTGCAAGTGGGAGCATGGTGATCTAGGATTTGCAAATTTTTTTTGTTAAAGGAAGAAACTGCTTCGTCAAGAGGTAGGTATTTTAGGGGAGACCAATTGCAAGCTTTGAGCTCAGCTTGGAAGTTAACTGGGTTGAAGTCTTTCTTGTTTCTGGTAGTTCTAAATGCTATTTGATTGTGAATGTGGGTCTTTTGCCTAGAAATCAAAGTAAGAGAATGGTCACTTATGTCGTCGGGGAGTATAGCTGTTTTATAAGCATGGGGGTTACTATTAACTAGTATCTAATGTGGTTTGTTTCTTGCTAGGTTTGTGGGTTCTGGTAGGGAAGGTAATAGTTTGCTGGAAGCCAAAGAGGTTTATATGAGTAGTTGGGTTGGCAGAGGTACAGCCATTCCAGTCAATATTAAAATCACCAAGGAGTATGGTTTCTTGTGGTAGGGACATGGAAAGCCAGCTAATTCATGCAACTATTCTCCATTTGCATGGGTGCCATAAAGTTAGCCACCTCCGTTCTTAGGAGCCAAAGTGAGCTTTGGAGAAGTTTTTCATGGTGGTTACACTTGGGGGTGGGGGTGGAGGTGGGAGGGATGTGGATTTCCAAGGTGATTAGTTTGTGGTCGGATCTAACCAGGGAGGAGTTGACTATTGGTGTAGAGCAACAGTCATCCATGTTAGTGATGACCAGGTCAAGGATGTTGCTACCTCTAGTGAGGGCAAGAACGAGCTGGTCCAGGGCATTGGAATTAATGAATTCCAGGAAACATTGGGCAAGTGTACTGGTACACGAGTAGTTTTCCCAGTTAATGGAGGGATAGTTGAAGCCTCCCAGTATGAAGGTGTTCGGTTGGAACCTAATATTCTCCAGGGTGCTTAGGAATGTGGAGTGCGAGTCTTGGGACATGGTTGGGGACCTATAACAGGCTATGACCTGAATCGCTGTCTTACACAATGTTAGCTGCACCTTGAATATCTCTGATATATTATGTTGGGCTACCAGTCTGGAGGTGTGCGCATCCTTTATGAATATGGATACACCACCACCTTCAGAGCTTTGGTACAAGTTCTAAGGCCGAAAGGTGTGGAATGAGTTGTAGCCTGGTAGTGCAGGGGTGCTTTCTGCTGCCTTGAACCAGGTCTCTGTTACAGCACAAATTTCAATCTTCTCCATTTTAAGGGGTGCTTCGATCGAGTGCATTTTGAAATTTAGACTTCTAGCATTGAGCAGCATGACCCTCAGATTGCATTTGTTTGTAGCTGTTACAGTGGTAATTTGGTCTTTGGAACACCACCGAAAAAAGGCACTATAGGGGTGGCAAGAGCCTTGGCCAGTATCTGGAAGCCCAGGGGTGACAGATGCAGGCCATCTTTGGCAAAGCATCTGCTTTTCTCCTTTAAAGTTCTTTTTTCAGGGGGGCACGCCCAAGACCCCAGTACTTCCATATACTAACTCCAGGACTGCCATTCCTCGAAGAAAAGAGATCACTCTGAAATACAGTGACTTGTTTTTTATTTACTGGGTGAGTGCACTGGTCTTGGGACTCTTATCAGACATGAACTGAGGACAATGGGGGCAAACAGAATACAAATACATCAGTAAGAGTTTTACAACATACAATTATAAGTCAAAAAAGTACAATACGAATAAGCAAAAGTTGACATTACTTTTGTAGCCACAGAAGGACAATAGTTTATATACACATTACATATCAAGAGCTTTAGACATACATTATATACAAAAGAAAGGAAGCATTTTCTTTCCAATTTGTACACAATGAAAGCATTAACTGCTCCAAAATAAAGATATAGTACACTGTACAAAATAAATCTGCTTAATTAATATTAGTGAATGAAAGTGCAGAGAACACAACATGAGTTTCATGGGGTTTTCACTGGATGGTTTCTCTGTGCAACTTTTTTGCCCTTTGCTTGGATGTTGCTTGGGATATTTTAATGTTTATGGGCAACCTACAGTATTTAAAGCCCTGTGTTTCTAAAATATAGCCAAACAATCCACTTATGCTATACTGATGAGGGTATAAAAAGTCCAGAACATGGCATGTCTACAACTAGTGGGCTTTGTCTTTATTGGCCTGAATGTACCCATAAAGACTTAAAAAAGTAAAACATTAAAAAGTCATGGATATTCATAAGTTATGTACTGAAAACAGATATGTCCTTAAGGGGTCATCTGCATATATCCCATGAGCGTCAACTTTAGGAGTTTAAAGGTATTATAACAGTGAAGGTTCAAGCTTGACAGACTCCTTCCTGCAACTTTTAAGTCTAGTAATTAGTTGAATGTGATTTTTCTGATGTGTAGAAATGTGAAGCTTGTTGGGCTGCAGATGCCTACTTGAGCTTGATGATAAAATTGTAGTCCTTGTCAATAAAACTTGTGCAGTGCTAGGTTCTACGGAGATGTTCCATTAGTGTTTTCGTAAAAGGTCGGAAATCAGTTTCTTGTCCAATTGTTCGCAGGAGTTACTTTGAAAAGTGTTGTTCCCCTACTGTTTTATGGACATTAGGACAAACAGAGTAAAAGATTTGTTGGTTTCACTGTGCAGGTCAAATTGGGATGACAGAGAGCTAAACTGTTTCTGAGTGTAGGCAGTAATTGTTAGGAAGCAAGTCGGAGGGAAGCACATGCTGCGACTGGGAGTCAGTGGCCATTCTTTGGCACTGAGCAGTAAGGCTCATTTCTTGGGAAGAGGTAAACTAATCTGCAAATGGCATTAACTGCAGTTTAGAGGGCGTATGTGTGGGTGTCGACTGCAGTTTGTAAAGTGTGGATGTATGTGTTCTGGAAGGAGTTAAGGCAGTACAACGAAAAGTAGAATTCCAGTTTTGGTCTGCAAACATCTGTAATTACGTCAGTGCAAGCCTGAACAGACAAGTGATGATTACAAACTGAGCTGAATGCCTCAAGCTGTTGGGCAACCCTTCTGCATATCTCTTCAGTATGTTAGCTCTCAACCTTCCATCTCCAAAATGAGGAACACTCGCCTTCATAATGTGGAACAAATGGCCAAAATGTGGAACACATACTAATGGCTTATTAACAACTTCAACTGGGAAGGTCACAGGATGGTTAAAATATTCTGGTTTTACTTATATAGAAGATCCTTTAATGGATTAATATGATTAATTTCTATTTACCATGGATTTCACTTAAAAAAAATTCCTAACATTGAGTGTGTGACAGACTCTTTCAATGTGGAACTTTGAGGAACTTCGAGGAACATGAACTTTTTAAGACCCCAAATGAGGTACGTTCCTCGTAATGAGGTACACTTGAGAGGTATACTATGTTTTCTAAAGTTTACAGAAGTAATCTAGAAGAAAGACTATGTATTTGTGTTGGCTGACTTGATGGCCAGTTCTATGAGTGGGGAAAGGATAAGAAGTTAAAGCAGCTTAGATCTTTGTATTTAAAACCAAACAACGTACTAGCTGTCTTTTTAATGTTTAGGTGGAATTTGTTATTGGTCTGTTACAGCGGGTCAAAGTAAGACTAAAGGCAATCTTGGAGTGTGGACAGATCACAAACTAAGCTGTACTGTGCAACATCAACATGGAGGGTGATAATAAATGGAACTATTGAGGAGGTTATGTCATTAATATAAACAGAAGAGAGGATTAGGCCTAGCACAGAGCATTAAGAAACACCTGAAATAAAGATGCCTGTAACTCACTTACTGGAACAGCCAGAAATGGAAATTGCATTTAGCTAAGATAATTTGAAAAACTATTAGGTTTAGGACAGCCAGACCCTAGAGTTTGGAGATTATTCAGGATAATTTTGTAGTTGGCACTTTCAACAGCTCATTTTACTTCTATGAATACAGCACTAGAAGAACAGTTTCTTTCCAATGAAAGTAGATTTTGTTTGTAAAGGAGTATACGTCTGTAAAAGCAGTAGCATAACTAGGGTGGGGAAAAGGAGTCATCTGCCCCAGGGCACAAAATGTTAGGGAGCAAGATCGGCCAATCATAATCGCTCTTCTGCATATATCTGCATTTAGAAATAAATGCAGATACTGTACATGTAGTCAAAACTGAGTGATGTAGTGTGTGGTATAAACTGCAACAGCTACTCACTACAAATGCAGCAAACAGTTTGCTACACTTTTTTTTTTTTTTTTTTTTTAAGAGGAGTACCAGATTGGGGGAACAGCACCTGATGCAATAGTAGCTAGTTATACTTCTGTGCAAGACTGCTGTAAGTAGGTCAGATCTTGTGCTGTTAGTTAAGATGCCAGATTTGCTAATATGTTCAACGATTTCATCATGCAATAAGTTTTCCAATACTTTGATGAGGGGGGTCAAGGAATGGGCATGGCTCCACAGTCCTGTAACCAAGGGGGGATGGGGCTTTGGGTATGGGAAATTTTACACCATGTCTAAATCGAGAAAATATGATACTAGTTGTAAAAGAAAGGTATACAGGTTCAGGATTTGGAGATGTATGGGGTGGCAAAGTGAAAAGTGGGATATAAAGCTCTAGGGTTAGGTTAGCCTTGCTGTTCTGTTCTTCCAGAGTCTTAGACACCAGCTTTGGAAGAGATTGCTCTGAATCAGAAAAACAAAAAAAGGAGGGGATAGAGGAAGACTGTGTAAAAAAAAGGCAATATAAGGAGATGTGTAAAAAAGAAAAAAAGGCAATATAATGAGATAAGAGTGAATGGGGGTCTAAGGGATCAGGTTTGAAACCCACAAATGTTGAAATCTTTCTAGCAATTTCTTCCAGTACATAAGGATGCATAGCAGAAAATGTGTTACCAGAGTAAGCACTGTTGTTAAAGAACAAATCTTTGAAAACTTTCCAGAAATATCTTGGGTTGGTGGAAAATACATTGGCTTATTTCCTTAAGTAAAGAGATTTTGTCTCCTTTATGACTAATTTACATTCCAATCTTATATACATATTTTTGGTAATGTCACAGTCAGTATGATGGCGTGATGATTTAAATTTGCACCAAAAGTGGAATTTGGCTTTTACCTCAGTTATTAGACAATATCTTCCTCTATATCTTAATAATGAAAACACAGGAAATCCAAAAAGCTCAAGTCAGGTATGGTATCCCACCTGTGACCCAGAGAAGCAGCACTACAAAGGATTTGTCAAGATAAAATCACTATGGCTAGCAGATTTAGGAGACTCTCTCTCTCTCTCTCTCTCTCCGATGCCCTCCCTGTGGGAGGATTAAACATGTCAATAGGCCACTCAACTTATCTGGTAAAGAAAGTGCAATCAATCAATCAACTGCCCAAAATGTTATAGAACATCCCCAATTCTGCCTCATATGTTTGCCCTGTTCCTCATAAAATGTTTGATTTTCTGGTAAAATACTCAGCATCCTACCTCTCAACTTTCCAGAATTTCACAGAATGTCGAGATTATTGCTTCTTATTTTTGGTCGGTCCCTCATACAATTTATGGTTTTCTGGCAAACCAATGTGGATTGTGTCCACTAAATAAGTAGACATTTTAGTTTGAAACTTCATATCCTTCAGAAAATGCATGCTAATGCAAAACATGTTATTCTAGCAGCTTTCTAAATTTATAAGAGCAATATTTAAAATCTGTCCCTGATTTTGACCCTTTATCCCCCCATTATGTGTAGCGTTGTCCAGAATTCTTAAGCAAAAGTTGAGAAGTCTGCTGAGGATTATAGTCAGTCACTAATGCCAGACATTAAAGTTTCATACTTCTATTGTTCAGAAAGCACATGGTGGTGCAAAACCTGTTCTGTTTAATTTTTAGATAAATTAATATTTTAAAATTTTTAACTGTTTTTTGAGCCTGACTTTGTTAAAAATTCTTGAGAAAAGAAGTCAATCAATATGCCTCAGAAACACTCGCATAGGCATTTACATGGTAGCCGCAAGCTCAGACAGCCAGAAAAAGAGGTCTTGAGCTTGTGGTCATTTTGGAAATGGCAACACAAATGTTTTCCATGTAAGTGCTATTCTGACAGAAGTGTCAGGGCATACCGGGCAGCTGTTACAAGTGGGAGGCTCTTACACACCCTGCACCCTATGGTCCCAGTGCCTATAAAAAGACTGTTGCATTTATTTTTATTTTTACAGAATCTGTTGTCTATTTTACACATTTGTCTATTTTTATACATTTATTTTGCTTTTTTTCATGCAACAATGAGGTGGATTTGTTGATTGTACGTAACCATTTCAAATGAGAAATCAGGCCATTTGTAAAAATATGTTTAAGTATACTGCACGCAGACCAAACAACACAATCAGCAACAAAACCTAATGTGAACCCAACTAATTATAAAAATACACATACCTGAGGTACACTTAGAAAGACATATTACCTAGCCTGCCACATAGTGCACAATGACATGGTAAGACAGGAACTGATTAATAAGACAAACAAAGAAAAGGAACATGTAATTACAATGCTAACATGGTATTCATTCATTGTACCCATAGTTTAATTATTGTGTTGAATGCTGCTAAATACACTAGCAGTAATATGGCCTGCTTAAAAAAATGACTTTAACATTAACTATACCATTTACAACTGGGAACAAAAGATATCAGAAGAGCAAAGGCTGTAAATGGAAAAAAAATAAAAAGCCACTGTTAGGGAGGAAGGTAACACATTTTAAAGGTATATTAAAAACATGAAAATACTTGTGCGATACTAAGGCTTAACAAAAGTTGGGAGAACTGCATGAGATTACAGAAAAAAAATGCAGAAATGTTGAATGAATATTCCCATTAGGTTTCGACAAAAGAAAAGAGTTAGAAGACATACCTGCAAAAAACTCCAGAATGTTTTAACTGGAGAATTCCATCCAAGCAGTTCTGCAGAGGAATAGGACAAAAAAAATCTTTTAAAACTGAAGGTGGGTAATATACTGGACACTAGTGAGGTTCACTGCAGATGTCTGAGAATTATCAGAAGAACCACTGAAAAAGTACAGTTTTGTACCTACCATAAATGTAGATGTCCGATAGATATGCAACTGCAGTCATAACATATGGGTTGTCCTGCCTCAGGCAGCCCTCAGTCGGCCGGACTCCAAAGTCTGGGTCCGACATCGGCTGATGTCGCATTTCTCTCAGACGTCAGAGCGGCTGGAGTACATAAGCATCAGCCGACGCCATTTTCTTCAGTGTTTCTTGCCCCAGATGCCAGGTGCCCTCCAAGGAAGGCTGAAATCAAATTGGAAGACAAAAACAGGATTCCAGACAAATAAATGAGCAATAAACAGATACACCATAACAGATATCCCCAGCTAAGATAAACAGGGATAGGAGTGGACCCTAGGCATAGAGGGGTATGGAGGGAGGGAAAATCCGACTGCAGTTGCATATCTATCGGACATCTACATTTATGGTAGGTACAAAACTGTACTATGTCCTTCAAGAATGCAACTGCAGTCATAACATATGGGTAGAATACCATAGCTTAGCTGGGGGAGGAGGAATGCTCTAGGAAAAAGATGGTGTGGCAATCAAACCCTGCAGGACTGCCGAAGCAAAGCCTGCTCTGGATCTGCAGTATAGAGGGAGATTGTAGTGTTTGTATGCACGGAGCTCCATGTAGCAGCTTCTAGAATGTCCTTAGTAGGCACCCCTCTTAAGAATGCTGTAGAGGTGGTTGTAGCTCTGGTGGAATGTGGTCTGACATTGGCTGGAACAGACTTTCCATGAAAGGAATAACAGAATCTGATGCAATGTCCAATCCATTTTGAAATAGTCTGTTTTGAAATTGCTTTTCCTTGGACTGCAGGGGCGTAAGCTACAAAAAGTTGGTCAGACTTTCTACTGGTCTTGGTTCTGTCCAGGTAGTATCGAAGTTGTCTGTGAATGTCCAAGGTATGTAACAGTCCCCCTTATTCTCAGAATTGGGGAAGAAAGCAGGCAGATGAATAGCTTGATTTAAAGAAACTCTAGATACCACCTTTGGCATAAAAGTAGGGTTGGTCCTTAATGAAACCCTGTCTCTGTGGAAAATTATGAACGGTGGTATTGCCATTAGGGCCTGTAGTTCCGAAACCTTTCTTGCTGAGGTAATTGCCAACAGGAAAGCTGTCTTCCATGAGAGAAATTGTAAGTCAACTGAAGCTGCTGGCTCAAATGGAGGTAGAGTCAGTTTTTCTAGGACAAAATTGAGGTCCCAGGCTGGCACTGGAGCCTTTCTTGGTGGCTTAATGTTCTTGATTCCCCTGAGGAATTGCCTTAGCAAAGGATGTGAAAAGACAGGCGGATCAGAGTTATATCTAGCTGAAATAGCTGATGCATGTATCTTTATAGAAGAATATGAGAGTCCATTCTTTAGCATATCTGCCAAATATTCCAGGATGAGTGGGATGTTCAGTAATGATGCATCATGTCCCTTGCTGGTATTCCAAATGCTGAATCTCTTCCATTTTGCTAAGTAAACCTTTCTGGTGGATGGTCTGCGAGCCTCTGTTAGTATCCGCTGAACTTCCTTGGAGAGAGATAGGTTGAGGTTATTCATGGGATCTCCCAGGCTGTTAGCTGCAGTGTCTGAAGGTTTGGATGCACTGTTTTGAAGTTGTGTTGAGTCAAAAGTAGAGGCCATTGGGGAAGGGCCCACTTCTTGGTGTGACATATGCTCCGTAGTAGTGGATACCAGTGTTGTCTTGGCCAGTCCGGAGCTATTAGGATCCCCTTGGGTCTCTCTGCTTTGATCTTTAGTAATACTGAGGTCATCAGTGGCAGAGGTGGGAATGCATAGATTTTTAGGAAGTTCCAGTTGAATGAGAGAGCATCTATTTTCCAAGCTTGCGGATGGTATGTCCTTGAGCAGAATTTTTGTAGATGATGGTTGAGGTGAGAGGCAAATAGGTCTACTTCTTTCCTGCCCCATGTCGAAGTGAGCTGTGTGAAGATCTTCAGATGTAACCTCCACTCGTGTGGATCTGTGAAATTCCTGCTTAGGCTGTCCGCCAGCACATTGTCTTTGCCTGGAACAAACTGGGATTGTAACTGAATGTTTAGGCTCAGTGATTTTTCCCAAAGATGCATTGTCAGTCTGCAAAGGGGGTAAGAATGGGTGCCCCCTTGCTTGTTTATATACCACATCACAGTGGTGTTGTCTGTCCGTATCAGTAAATGGCCTTGCTGAAGTTGGTGTTGAAAGGCCTCGATGGCATGCATTACTGCCAGCATTTCCTTTTGGTTTATGTGCAGATGTGTTTCCTTTGGAGACCATTGTCCTTGTATACACCTGCCTTCCATGTGCGCCCCATCCAAGGTCTGAGGCGTCTGTTGTCATGGTCTGTGTTATCTGTGGTTTTTTGAATGACATACCTGTGTTTGCCTGGCTTACCGAGGCCCACCATAGGAATTCCTTTTGTAGGCATGGAATGAGCGGTATGGTTGTCTCTAAGTTGTTGCTGTGTTGAGACCATAGGCTTTTTAGGTACCATTGAAGCTTTCTCATGTGTAGTCTTGCTAATGGAACCAGGAGAATGCAGGATGCCATGTAACCCAGGGCATGTAGGAATCTCCTTGCAGTCATCTGGGTAGGTTTTGCCAAACCTTTGAAATAATGAGTTAACTTCTCTTGCTGGTCTTCTGTTAGGTAAGCCATTTGAGAGGCTGTGTCTAATTTGGCTCCTAAGAAGATTATTTGCTGGGATGGCTGAAGTCTTGACTTTTGGAAGTTGACTGTGTATCCCAGAGCTTGAAGTAATCGTATGACATAGTCCAAGTTTTTTGTCAACATCAATTTGTCGTCCGCTTGTATGAGGCAGTCGTCCAGGTACGGGTAAATTTGGATCCCCTGGAGCCTGCAATGAGCAATTACTGAAGCCAGGCATTTTGTGAATACTCTGGGTGCAGTAAATAAGCCAAATGGCAATGCTGAGAATTGATAATGCTCTGGCCCTGCAAGAAATCTGAGGTATCTTCTGCAGCTGTGTCTGATAGGGACATGCAGGTATGCCTCCTTGAGGTCCAGACTAATCAGCCAAGACCCCTTGCCCAGCATGGGAAGGAGTTGCTGTAGAGTCAGCATTTTGAACTTTGGTACTATCAGAAAGGTGTTTAATGCGGACAAATCCAGTATTGGTCACCATTGAGATTCTTTTCTTGGAACAAGGAACAGTCTTGAGTAAAACCCCTGGCCTTGTTCTTGTGGAACTCTTTCTATTGCTTTCATCCGAGTCAGCAGAGAGATTTGCTTGATAGCCTCTGCCCTCTGGTTTTGTGGTAGGTTTGGCATGCCTTGTTTTCTTGGTAAGGTATGAAAATGGAACCTGTAACCTTGGTCTATAATGTCCAAAATCCATTTGTCCTTTGTCAGTCTGTGCCAATTGTCTGCAAACAGAGATAATTTCCCACCCAAGGGAGCTTCTATTTGTTCCCTGGTAGGCGGAAGTAGACGAAAGTCATTGAGATTGTGGCTGTGGGGCAGGTGAAACCCCTGTGTCACTTCTTTGGTTTGCTTGCTGCCATTGTCGTCCCCTGTAAGGACCTCTGTATTGTCCTCTTCCTCGGCCACGTCTGTTTTTACCCCTTTGAAATTTTTCAGGATTAGGAAAGGACCAGTTTTTTGAAGGCCAATTCCTACTGAATCTGGGGTTGAACCTGGAGGAAATCTTTCACCGTCTGAACTGATTTTGCTTTTTCCTCGATGGACTTTAACACATCCTTAGCATTAGCACCAAAAAGCTTGTTCTTTTCCAAAGGTGCATCCAGAAGTTTTGCCTTTACATGATCTGGTAGAGGTTGATCTTTTAACCATGCATGTCTACGAATGACTGCCCCTGTCATAGCTGCCCTACATGAAGCTTCCAGTGCATCATATCCACACTGCAGGAAGTGATTGCTTACTTGCTGAGAGTTATGTACAGCTTCCTGCAAAGACTTCCTGTCTAAAGGATCAGGAGAGGCCAATGTTTTCTGTAAATCTTCTAACAGGAAATCCTGATATTGTAACATATGAAAAAGGCAATTCAAAGCTCTTATAGATAAAGTAGTGGAGGTGTAAACCCTTTTACCCCATCTCTCTAATGACCTAGCTTCCCTGTTGGAGGGCAAAGGATTTTTAGAGGTGGAAGCTGAAACACCTTTAGGTCCCTGAGAAATAGTTTCCAAATCAGCAGTATGGGCCCTGAATAAAAAGGAATGTGTTTCTGGGACCCTGTAATACCTGTCTGGCTTGGCTGGAGCAGGAGGAAGAGAGTCAGGGGTAACACTAGAGTCGGAATATAAATCATCCAAAACATCAAGCACAGGAGGAATAGCTAAGGGCCTGTGCTGGGGCTTTTTAAGGAAAGTTCAAAGGCGCTTTCTGGAATCAGAATATTCCTGGCCTTGCCACTTGAAATGTTCCCTCTTGGTATGCAGAACTTCCCCAAAAGAAATATCCTCAGGAGGGGAGGCCGAGGGGATGGAATCCTCTGCATCAGAGTCCTCATAGGTCTGGAAGAGCTCTTCCTGGCCATCAGAGTGGACAGAGTCCTCAGAATCTTCATCTGAAGGAATAGGGTCAGAGGGTTCAACCCGGGGCCTTTTATCAGAAGGAGGCTGGGATCCTCTCTCAGGATGGGCCTGTGAACCTCTAATCATAGAAATTAAGTCAGCAGCCATAGTCATAATTTGTGTCTCTGGAGTAGGCTGAGGGAAGGCTTTAGCAGAAAGATGCTTGGTCTTGCTGGCTGCCTTAGCCCTAGTGTAGGCCTTAATAGACATGGCCATAGGAGGCCTGGCAGCTCCACGTGCAGGAGTGACCTTATCTACAGCAATGGTCTCGGGCATTTCCTCGGTTTCGGTATCCGGAGGAAAATCAATAACTGGCGGAGTGATATCCAGAATCGGAGTCATCGGTAATGCGGTATCTTCGGTTCGGAGCGGTGGAATAACCATCTCAGGAGGAACCGAAGCACTCGTTGTAGGTTTTGGCATGGAGTCGGTGGTAGATGCGGGCCGAGGATGTCGGTCCCGGTCTTTTCGTTTCTTTGGAGTTTGCGATGTCGGAAGCTCCGACGGCATTGTATAGGCAAATTTTTCGCCAAAAAAATCTTCAGCGAACTCCGCCCGGCGCCTGAGAGTGCGCTTGTTGAAGCGAGCACAGGCTACACAGGCCGAGACATCGTGGTCTGGGCCAAGGCAAGGTAGACAGTAAGAGTGGAAATCCTTATGAGGTATTTGTTTACCACAAGAAAGACAATTGTTAACTTTTTCAGTAATTTCTGACATCGGCTGAGGCAAGAAAAGCTCCCCAATGGGGTACCTAGCTTTTTTGATGACTTCGGAATCGAAGAATACAGGAGCTGACCGACCGGCACTTGCGAACTGCTTCTGCTTCGGGCACCGCGCGGCAAGAAAGACTGAAGAAAATGGCGTCGGCTGATGCTTATGTACTCCAGCCGCTCTGTCGGAGAGAAATGAGACATCAGCTGACGTCGGACCCAGACTTTGGAATCCGGCCGACCGAGGGCTGCCTGAGGCAGGACAACCCATATGTTATGACTGCAGTTGCATTCTTGAAGGACATCAGTGTTTAATCAGCTGATTTACTGCTTACTTACATAGAGAAAGTACAGTTGTGTACACTTACCATTAATGTAGATGTTCGAGTGTATTCACTGTTGCAGTCATCACACTTGGGTCATCTGCCTTCAGGTAGCCCTCAGTCAGCCTGAATACCACAGTCTTGGGATTTCTGCGTCAGATGCTGTTGCCTCTTCCATGACGTCAGGGTCGACTCCGTTACATCAGTTTTTCTTGCCCCAAATGTCAAGAGCCCCCAAAATAGGAAGCTATTACATGATGTGGGACACCTCCAGTAAAACGTAAATACCCCTGCCATAAAATATGGCCAAAAAACAAATAGGTAGAAAGTATAGAAAGGGTCAAGGGGCTGGAGGGAGGGAAACCAGGACTGCAACAGTGAATACACTCTAACATCTACATTTATGGTAAGTGTACACAACTGTACTATGTTCTTCGTGTTTCACTGTTGCAGTCATCACACTTGGTTTGATTCCCAAAGCTGAAGAATGGGTGGAAGCAGTCAAGAACAGTTGGGGCTGGTAGTATGCCCTGCAGGACTGCTGTTGCAAAACCCGTCGTGGATTTGGAAAAGATAGGCAGGTGGTAATGCTTGGTGAAGGTGTGAACAGAACTCCAGGTAGCAGCTTCCAGAATGTCCCTGGTAGGGACTCCACTGAGGAATGCTGTAGAGGTAGCAGTTGCCCTAGTGGAATGCGTTCTGACCCCCTGAGGGGTTGGTTTCCCATGGTGTTTGTAACAGAAATGGATACAGTGTGCTATCCATTTGGAAACGGTTTGTTTTGAAATGGCCTTGCCCTCTGCCCCTGGTGCAACAATGACTAGTAACTGGTCAGATTTCCTGAAGGGTTTAGTCCTATCAAGGTAGAATCTGAGCTGTCTGTGCATGTCTAAGGAGTGCAGGATCCTTTCCCCTTTATTTTGAGGATTAGGGAAGAAGGTTGGTAAATGGATAGATTGGTTGAGAGCCACACTGGACACCACTTTAGGCATAAAGGAAGGGTTAAGTCCTGAGGGAGACCCTATCAGCATGAAAAGTAATGAAGGGTTCCACAGCCAAAAGTGCTTGTAGCTCAGACACTCTTTTAGCTGAAGTGATGGCCAGAAACAAGGCTGTTTTCCAGGAGAGTAATTTTAACTCTGCAGATGCTGCAGGCTCAAAGGGGGGTAGTGGGAGCTTTTCCAGTACAAAGTTAAGGTCCCAAGCAGGGCTGGGGGCTCTCCTTGGTGGCCTTAAATTGTTTGCCCCTCTCAGGAAATGTTTGATGCGAGGGTGAGAGAAGAGACCTGGCTCTGTGTTGTAATGAACAGAGACTGCACAGGCATGGATCTTAATGGAAGAGAAGGATAGGCCTCTGTGGAGTAGATCTGCTAGGTAATCCAGGATTAGAGGTAAGGAGGGCAGTGTTGTGTCCTCTTCCTTTAGATTGAATCCAGGAACAATACCTTTTCCACTTATCAGCATAGGATTTCCTTGTACTCTGTCTTCTGGCTTCAAGAATGACGTCCAGTACCTGCTTGGTTAGGCTGGTCACAGGGGGAGAATTCAAGGAATAAGCCAGGCTGCAAGATTCAGGGTTTGCAATTGTGGAAGCAAGATCTGTCCCTCCTGCTGAGTGAGGAGGGTTGGGATCTGCGATAGGTGCTAGGGTGGCACAGGTGACAGGCTGCACAGTAGTGGGTACCAGTGTTGGCGTGGCCAGTCTGGGGCAATCAGGATTGCCCTTGGTCTGTCCTGTCTTATCTTGAGTAATATTCTTGTCAGAAGAGGCAGAGGGGGAAATGCATAGATTGAGAGGCTTACCCACTGGAAGGATAGGGCATCCACTTTCCAGGCCCTGCTGTGAGGTGTCATGGTGCAGAATTTGCTGAGCTGGTGATTGTAGGGGGAGGAAAAAAGGTCCACCTCCTGGGTCCCCCATTTCTGGGTTAGAAGGCTGAAAGTGCTGGGGTTTAATTGCCACTCATGTGGGTCTAGGAGATTTCTGCTTAAGTCGTCTGCCAGAGAGTTTTGTTTGCCTGGCAGGAATTGAGCTTACAGATGAATATGCATGTCCAAGGCTGTGTTCCACAGGGCCATATGTAGCCTGCAGAATGTGTAAGACTGAGTTCCCCCCTGCTTGTTGATGTACCACATACCTGTGGTGTTGTCTGCATGAGGTTGAGTAAAGGGAAGTCCCTTGTTGTGGTTGCATGCTGCTGCCCACCAAAGAAACTCTGTCCTTAGACAAGGTATGATAGGTAAGACGGTTTCCAGGTCCTGAGAATGTTGCCTCCAAAGACTTTTTTTTAAGTACCAGTGAAGTTTCCTCATATGCAGTCTGGCATATGGAATTAGTAGAATGCAAGAGGCCATGAACCCTAGGGCCTGCAGGATTTTCCTTGTGGATAGCTGGGTTCTGGTGGCCAATTGAGCGAAGTAGCCTGTTAGATAGGCTTGTTTTTCTGGAGTAACGAAAGCCATCTGGGATGCTGTGTCCAAGCTTGTTCCCAGAAATGCAATCTTCTGACTGGGGTCTAGTTTTGAGTTCTTTTCGTTGATAGTGTACCCCAGGGAGGTTAGAATGTTCTTTACAAATGTCAGGTGCTGCAAAAGCTTTTCTTGACTGTCTGCCTGAATCAGGCAATTGTCCAAGTAAGGGTAAATTTGAATTTTTCTCTATCTGCAATAGGCAATGCCTGGAGCCAGGCATTTTGTGAAGACTCTGGGAGCAGTGGATAAGCCAAAGGGAAGTGCAGAGAACTGATAATGCATAGATCCTGCCCTGACATGTAGGTATTTCCTGAATGAGTCCCTGATGGGGATATGCAGATAGGCTTCTTTTAGGTCTAGGGTGGCTAACCAGGCATCTTTGGACAGCATAGGGAGAAGCTGCTGAAGGGTGAACATTTTGAATTTTGGTACCACCAGGAAAGTGTTTAGAATGGAAAGATCTAGGATTGGGCGCCAAGTACCCTCTTTTCTGGGTACCAGGAAGTGTCAAATAAAACCCTTGACCTATCTGTTCTGCAGGAATAGGCTGAATTGCCCTTATGGAGAGCAGGGACTGAACTTGTTTTTGTGCCTCTGCCCACTGGTTTGGAGGAAGGTCTTGGAACCATTTTGGAGTTAGTAGTTAATGGAAGTAAAATGTGTACCCCTGCGATACAATGTAGAGGAAACATCATTCTTAGGTGATGTAGGTCCAGTTTTTTGCATGATGGGCAAGTTTACCTCCTAGGGGCATGAGCAATTGGACAGAGGTAAAGAGTGGAGTTGCTAAGTCATTGTGAATTCTTTCCGTAATGGGATGGCTTACCATTCCCTGTTTTAGAAGTGGAGGTACTCCATTGCTTAGATCTCTGCATACCCTGAGACTGTAATCTGTGGGGTCTGTTTACCCTGGGTCTAGTTTGAGAAGGCCTTGAGGGGGCTGGAAAGGACCAATGTTTCAAGGGGAAATGCCTACTGAATCTTGGAGGCTGCACTTGCAAAAAATCTTAGACTGCCTGCACAGACTTAGCTTTTTCTTCCATCTTTTTTAGAACCTCTTCTGCTTTGGTGCAAAACAGATTGTACTTGTTCAAAGGAGCGTCTAGTAATTTTGATTTGACATGGTCTGGCAAGGTCTGCTCCTTAAGCCAAGCATGCCTTCTCAGTACAGAACCAGTGACTGCTGCCCTGCAAGATGCTTCTAGGGCGTCAAAGCCACATTGCAAGATATGCCTGCTCACTTGGCTTGCAGAATGCATAAGCTCCTGTAACTCTTTATTTTCTGCACAGTCTGTAAAGGTAGATAATTTTTGCTTTTTGTGAAACTGGCAATTTGATGCCCTAATGGCAAGAGTTGCAAATGTGTATACCTTTTTACCCCATCTGTCTAAAGCTCGGGAATCCCTGTCTGAAGGGTGGGATTCTTAGCTGTAGTTGCTTTTATACCTTTAGGCCCCTGGGAAATTACCTCTGGGTCAGCGGTAGGATTTCTGAAAATAAATTTTTGGGTCAGGGACTCTGTAGTACCTGTCTGGTTTCCTTGGAACAGGAGGTAAAGTATCAAGAGTGAGACTGGACTCTATAAAGACATCATCCACAACATCCAGAACAGGAGGGATAGCTAGAGATCTATGTTGTGGCAAATCTAAAAATTCTCTGAGTCTCTTTTTGGACTGAGGATAATCCTGGCATTCCCAGTGGAAATGCTCTCAAAGTATGTAGGGTTTCCCCAAAAGAAAAATCCTCTGGATGGAAAGCAGAGGGAATGGAGTCCTCTGCATCGAATCCTCATAAGCAGATAAAGGCATGTCTTCATATTCAGAAACCTCAGAGTTGTCGGACTCTTGGTCAGTTAAGGCTGCTGGGGACAAGTCTCTTTTTCTTTTAGCAGGGGAAGGCTGGCTTCCCCTAATCAGCATAATCAGGTCTTCTGCCATTTTAAGCATTTGATTTTGTGGCAAGGAAGCAGGTGCTTGAGTTTGGGTTGTCATTTTTTAGGTGTAGCTCATACTCTTGGCCTTAGAAACATGGTAGTTTTAGACAGAAATGAAGAGACGCGAAAGAAGTCATCAGTTTGTGTTGAATATCGGTAATAAGAACAACTTCTTCAGAAGCTGGTGCCTACACGGCGGCTCCGGACCCATCCAAGGTAGAGACATCTGTAGGTTCTGTAATCAAAGAAGAGTCTTGCGGCATGTAGTCAAAGAAGAGTCTTGCGGCATACCGGACTCCGAACAGGTCTCAGTAGCGGCCTGCGAATCCATCGAAGCAGGCATCAGGGGCTGCAAAAGCACCTCACAGAGTGCCGGCGAACTGGCGACTAGCTTAATGGAAGCGTTGACGGCAGTTTTGGACCTGTGCGATCTGTCTCTGTCTATCTTACGTTTTTTCGGAAGATCGATAGTCAGATGGCTTACCGAAGCCATTTCGGAATACGGAGATTGACAGGAAAAGTATTTAGTGACAATAAGGGCCTGGCAATGAATAGTTTGGGCGTTGAACAAAGCACAAAACCAACAGCAAGATATGTTGTGGTCTGGGCCTAAACAGGTGACGCAGTAAAAATGGAAATCTCGGTGTGGTATTTGCTTTCCACAGGCGAGACAATTGTTAACTTTTTTTGACATCGGTTAGAGCAAAAAAAAAAAAAAGGATCCCCAATGGGGTACTTAGGTAGCGGCTGACCGGCACTCGTGCAAACTGCTCCTGCTTCAGGTTCCTCAGCAAAAAAGACTGATGTAATGGCGTCGGCTGCCAGTTTTTATACCCCTGACAACCTAACATCAGTCTTGAAGCAACAGCAAACGACGCAGAAATACTAAGTCTCTGGTATTCGGGCCAACTGAGGGCTACCTGCAGGCAGATAACCGAAGTGTGATGACTGCAACAGTGAAACACGAAGAACATCTCAGCCAGCACTACTGTAGAGAGTGCAGAGCTTTGCAGGGTGGTACACTTGGTAAAATGAAAATACAGTTTTATGAGTAACTCGCCATTGTAGAAGCTGTTCAAAAAGCAAGGACCACAGCTGCAGTGTAATTCGTAATCCATGGTTAGTTGAAAGGAGATATCCACCTCTTCAGAATGACTTGCATGACTGAAGAGCTTTCATGAATGAACCTCACTCCTCTTAAAATGAGCTGAGATTTTCCTCCTCCCCAGACACTGGTCTGATGTATATTTAAAAGAACCCATTCAAATTAATGTCAGGTACTACACTTGCCTTTGCTGCAGAAGGCTGTGGGTTCTACTCCCACATCAGACAGATTGACTACTGACACTGCAGTGCAACATAAGGAAGGGTGATGCACTGCTGAATATGCCACCCTTCAGATAAGACATCAAACTGAGGTCCTATCTGCTTGAGTTGGTGGTAGCTCAGGTAGATCCCACGACAACTATCAAAAAGAGCAGTGGAGTGTTTCCTGATATCCTGGCCAAATTCACCCGGTAGTAAAAATAGCATCTTGGGATTACCCTGAAAAAGACCACTACTCTAGTGGGGCTAACCTAGTCAATAAAGAATAAATAAAGTATTCATTTCTTTTTTTTTGTGAAAAGTGTTAGACAATGTGCCTTTTCTAGGTGCTCCAACTGACCCTCTTCTTTGGTTTGTAAAGCCCACAAGGACTTCATCCCATGTCAACACTGTGGTACTCAACCATCTATACCCCATGAAAGACAGAAGGGGACATCATTCCATAGAGCTTTTATGCAGTGCTGATAATCACTCCATGTATACACATACATAAATTGCACAAGTAGGAAATTAGGAGAGTTGCAGAGATCTTTCAGGCATTATACTCGGCCTATGGCCTCCAGTCCCAAGGATCAAGAAATGAAGTGAGCTGTTATAGCTAGGAGGGCTGAATGGAGGGAATCTATACTGCAACAGTGAAGCTTCTAGTTGAAAATCTACTGTTACAGTACATTACTAAAACAACTGTAGTACACTTGCAAGTATGTTTCCTACTATACAAGTCCTCATCCCTGAGAAAAATACTAAAGTCTGACCACAGTTCCCACTTGGGTGGTTGTCATATGTTTAGCATAATGACAGTGGCAAAGCCTTCTCTATTGTTACACTAGATATCTAGCTTGTAGTATATGGGGAAGGTACAGACAGACATTCAAGTTGCTGCCTCACAAATGCCCTGAGCAGATAGTTTCTTGAAGGCTGCTGTGTTGGACACTGTTCTAGTAGAGTACAGCCCACAGGTGTGTCTTGCTAGAACCATAACAGAAGGCAGGTCATTTTGAAAGTTTGCTTGGAGACTGGTATTCCAAGCATGAACAAGACAAAAGATTGGTCTATTTGTCTTTAGTGCTGTCAATGCAGCATCTGAGTTGTCTATGTAAAAACTATGCATGTGATATCCTTTCCATTTGATACTGTGAGTTAGGTAGAAAGGGGGAAGTTATGTCTGCTTGACCGAGGGCAAGCACAAAAAGTATTTTTGGTATGAAATGGTAGTTAGTCCTATGGCTTGCCTCCTCCTTGTGGAAGAGCATGTAAGGCTCTACAAATAAGGACTTGCAATCCTAATAGCATTCTAGAGGACATCATTTTCCATGAAAATAGCTTCAGTGCTACTGAAGCACATTGCTCTAAAGGTGCCTGGGTCAGATTTCCAATGACAAAAGCTCACCTCTGTTGAGGGGGGCACCTATCTCAATGGAGTTTTGATGTATACCGCTCCCTTCAGAAACTGCTTAAATGTGGAAAAGGAGGATGGTGGAAACTTCAAGTGAATGAACGTTGCACTGGCAGACACGTGCACTTTGATGGAACAAAATGGAGGTCCCACTCATGAAGTTGCTGAATACTGTAGGACTTGCACCTCACTACCCTCTTTGACATCAATGCTTTTAAGGAGCACCATAAAGAGAGTATTTACCATTTAGTCAAGTAGAGTTTCTGGTGCTTGCTTTTCTGGCTTCCGGCAGAAAGCTAACCTTCTTAAAGTGCTGAATCTTGAAAGGAAATGGAGGCATACACATAGCTAGACTAGCCCTTATACCAGCAAAGTTGGGAAAAGTGAATGTCCAGCTATCTGTTGATGTACCACATTAAGTGGTGCTGTCTGTGGTAACCTTCAGGGCTCCTGTCATCAGGAAAAAATTGAGTCTTTGCGGTCAAATGGAGCATGGTAATTTCCTTCACAATGATGTACTTATGTCACACTGTTGCGCTTCAAGCCCCTTCAGACTTCAGTTTCACCATCTGAGCCATTTAAACAAGACTGGATGCATCTATGTTAAGGGCCTGCTAACCCTGAGGCATCACCACGGGTCTTCCATGGTTGAGTTCCACCTATAAGGAACACTCAGGTGAACTCATTTCTAAGAACTGAGACAACTGTGGTCATGGTACTGAGAAGGTAACAGAAATTCCTGAGGTGCCACTAGATCCTTCTCAAGATGTTGCCTGGTGAGAGATACCGTAAATAACTATGCTCCTTTTCTATGTCCAGGGTAGCACCTAGGAAAGACTGAATTCTCAAGAGAGTAGATTTGATTTTGGTAGGTTTAGAGAAAAGCCCAGGAAGTTCAGGCAGTTCATAGTCCTGGTCAAGGCCCTGCTTATTCCTTTCACCAGTGGGGATTGGATTAGACAAGTTAAGTATGTATAATGCACTTTCTGCATGGCAAGAATACAAAAATTTAAAAAAAATGGTGCCAGACACTAAGTCAACACCTTTGGTGCTGTGACTGAAAAAGACAGAGGTAATCTGGAACTGATTCTTACCTACCTTCAACCTCAGATACTGCCTGCAGTCTTTATGAATGAGAATATACAGTTAGGTGTCCAAGTACAGCATGACTATAACATCCTTAGTAGCAACAGTAAAAAATATATATAAAAAAAAAAAAAATTCTTCAGTCTGGGAAAGTCCAGGATGGTCAGCTAGAAAGAACCTGGAGTAGAAATCCTGTTCCTGTGCTCCCCCCCTCGAAACTATCAACACTGCAGTTGATCCAATGCTTTAAATCCTTCATTGCTAGATGCATCTGGTCCTGCAAGAATAGAAGAATACCCATAAACAGTGGACTCTAGCCTGTAATCTTATCTATCAGAGGTCAGGCTAAACCAGTTCTCTCTGAACAGTGGCAGCCTTCCTCGAAGAAAACCAAATACCAGACAGCCGAGTGAAATGCAGCATTTTAAAGGAAGATAATCTACTTTGGAATGTTAAGTCCTCAATGATGCCCTTGAATTATTTAAAATGTATGCAGTAGTGTAAACAGTGCACGTCTCCTGACACTTGTGAAAGGACATCATAAATTAAAAATAAACTAAAATATAATAGACACAAAATGCTTAAAAACAAATGTTGTTGTTGTCTTTCGGCTTTTCCCGGTTAGGGGTCGCCACAACGGAACTCCGGTCCGCTAATGATTGGCAGTAGATTTTCAAGGTGCCGAGTTGTCAGCTCGGCGTCTAACCTTCAACGAAGGCACGCCCATTCACGCATGTCTTTCAGAACGCCATTCAACCCACGGGGAGGACATGCAGACTCCACACAGAAGGCACTCCCCGCACACTAGCTGAGAATCGAACCTCTTGCTGTGAGGCAACTTCTAAATGCTTAAAAACAAATATGGAGTCTTAACAGAGAATACAGATGACTGAATAAAATTATTTCATTCTGAATGTCTGTATGAAAGAGACTTCAGGATAACTCCAATAGATTAGCACAGATGAGATAATAGTGGCAGCAGCAAAGATAATTCACCTACCGCCGCAAGACTGTAGTGTCAGCCAGGCAACATCCAACACTCTCTTACATCTGACTGAAAGGTAAATTCACAAGCAAACATAATCACAGAGAAAGGCTGTGTATCCACAGTACATTAAAAAAAACAAACTTTGCATCAGTGTTTCACCTTCAGACCTACAACCTATGTAGTGCCTGCAGAATTGGGGTGGGAGACTGGAAACAGATACACTTGCTACAATAAGAACCGTTCTGCAAGGCTACCATCCATTAGATGTCTACCCATGAAGCCTACGAAAGAAACAAAAGTGCAACAAAGTTAAAAACATGGACTCTCCAAAAGACAGTACAACCAGATGACAGTAATGGGACTAGGGAGGCATTTCAAATACAGCTGCAGGAGTGGACAGACTCTAACAAGTAAACAGACTTGCTAAGCCCTTCATTAATTGCACTATTTTTGATGAATAAAATCATACAGCATTTGTATAATTCAAGCACTACTTCTTGCAAGAAGGCACAACACACAGTACACACTTGTCAGTGCAATCTGTGACTCTGGGGGGGGGGGGGGTAGAGTTTGCACTTAGCTGTAAAAACTGTGCACAGTGGGTAACTACTTGACCTGCACAGGACTAGATGAGAACTACAGAATTATTTTCAAAAGAAAATGGGTTTGCAGAGATTAAAGTCAATAGAATGTATAATGATGCATTACAAAACATTTGTCAAAGTTGAATAAAAGGTGTCAGTACTAACTTGCACCAAGGCTAGCCACCTGTGGCTATTATTCAGAGACATGGAAAACCACTGAGTTAGAGTAGTACCTTCAAATGGTTATATATGATTCAAGGTCCGCAATATTGCACACCTGCTACAGTGCATCAAGGCAAGAAAATGGCGGAAAGACTGCAGCAGAGATATGCAAATTAACTTGGAGCCATACTTATCACACGGTAATAGATCAAGACTCAAAGCAAGCGACTGTCCTACAGCATTCAAAAATCACAGTGCTACTGTTACATCCATACCCCTCAATCGCCGACCATTAAAAATCATAGCAGAGGGTCAGAAAGAGGAGCACTTCCTTATTTTTCACAATAGAAGGTATGTATACCTATAACAGCCTATATAGTTAAGTGACACAGATTCTTTCTAGATGCTTAATTTATTTATTTAATAAGATACGCTCCTATAAACAGGTCTGCTTTTATGAACTGTAAATTTGAGGGCCATTATCACAGTGCTATGCCTAAATCACATCAGTTGAGAAGTATGGTTACAGCATGTCTTTCAGGATAGTAGAAGCAAAACTGGCTATGCTCCTGAAATGAATATCCACCTTGTAATGCTTGAAGAAAATGTGGACAGAAATCAAAGTGACAACCTTACAAATATTTTGTACTGACATATTTTTGAAGGTTACACTTCTTGCAGCTACCCTAAGAAGTGTGCCTTGATGTGACCAGGCAGCTACCCTAATGGAGTGTGCCTTTATCTTGCCATGGTGATTCTAACATCATGTAAGGTAATTTGCTAGCCATTTAAAGTTAGTTTTTGGATGCTGCTTCACCTGGTTTGCCCTAACACAAAGGAAACAAAGTGCTGTTCAGTCTAAAATATTTAATCCTGTTTGTATATATAACACCTTACCTGTCTGTGAACATCCATGGTGTGCAGTATCATTTCCATTTTATACTATAAGCTGACATGAAACAAAAAAGAGCTGAATGAACCAATTAAATGGGAGCTCCAAGATCACCTATGGCTGAATGGACAGTGGTTTTGTGCGCTACTCTGCCCTTAGTGAAGATTGCTTAAGGTTCTTTACCCTTTATGGCTTGAATTTCAAGAAATCCTTCTAGCTGCAGTGATGGTGAGTGGAAGATGGATCTGGAAGATAAATACTTTGAAAAACTGGTTCTGTTGCCTTAAAGGTTAATATGAGCTTTTCGGTCACAAATTTCAAGTCCCTAGTAAGAGGAATAGGTCTCCTAGTGGTGAATCTCAGGTAAAGGGTTCCCCTTCAAACATCTTGTCAGCAAAGTTAGAAAATGGAGGTCTAAAGGCATGCAAGTTTAAACACCACAGTAAGACATCTTAACAGATACATAAACAAGAACTTGATTACACAATTCAGAAGATATTGTAAAACTAGAGGATCTGAAAAGTCAGCTGGATCTAGTGGGGTCTTGCTATACCACAAACACTAATGAGCTTTCTAGTCTGGTCAGATAGGATTTCCTGGTAATAATGTCTTTTGGCATTTGGCAGTATGTGGTCCGTCTCTGGAAAGAATAGGTGACTGCATGATACTAAAATGAAATTTGTTATGCTTCGAGTCTGAGACATTTGATGTTGGGGTGAATCAGGGTTCCCCTCTTACAGAGTAAGCAGGGTGAAGTGAGAAAGCAGACTTCTTAGATTCTCCTGGCTTGTGTGAACTACTTCAGAGCGCCGCAACTGACTCTGCCAATGTGGTGCTATCGAAATAAGCTTTGCTCTTAAATTTTCCTGGTAATGAGAGAATCACGTGGGAAAGCATAAGCCTTTGGTAAAAACAAGTTCTCAATTTCATACAAGATAACCTTGACCTGACACCTCAGAAATATAAGCTTCTGCTTTGGCTTTAATACCTCTACAGCACATCATCAAGCTACTGACACCACTTTTAGAATTACGGACAAAGGTCTTTATGCTGGTGAACCCTTCACTGACGTGATAAAAGCTTTTGACTCAGCTGACCATTCACTATTACTGCAGAAGCTTATCAGCATTTGATTTTCTACAAATACTAAAACAGTTTAGCAAACATATAAACAAGCCCTCTTTCTTCAGGTAAATATCCACTCCATCATCTTTCCAATGGTTTGTACTTACACCCATATTCTTCTCTAACTCTTTTACTTACATTCACTGAAATCCTCCCTGCTGTCCTTCATGACCCTAATATGGAGCTGGATGCTCATGACACCTACTTTTCAAAGGCTCATCTTCTACTACCAATTTATAAAACCTTCTTCAGGATGACCTTAATAAAGTTTAGAAGTGGTTCTCACACGATAAACTTACTGTCAGTTCTACCACAGCTAAATCTAAGATTTTTGGAACACCTCATGTCCTTACAATACTTACTATCTCAGATACTTTAGGAAACCCATTGCATTAGCAGTCCACACATGTGACTGTGTACAGGTAAGGTTACAAATGACAGGCACTAATACCTCTCCACCTCTTAGCATTAAAAAATCTGGACAAAGCCTAAAATAATGGGGGGGGGTCAAAAATAGAGACAAACTTTAAATACTGCTTTTATAAACTTAGAAAGCTGCTAGAATAACATGATTTATGTTAGTGTGTATTTCCTGAACAATATTAAGTCTGAAACTCAAATGAATGTCATTATTTAGTGACTTCAAACCTTGACAGAAAACCACACATTTTAAGAGGAATAAACCAAAAACATAAGGCAAAAATCTGGACAGTTGAGAGCTATGCTAACAGGTCCAATGTCTACTCAGTTAGGGATGCAATCTTTAGCAGCACTGAGAAGGTCACCTATACCTTTTGGCACACCACCACTTACAATCCTGATCCCTGAAGCAGCTGGCTGATGAGTTACTGGCACAGACTCTGCACTTTTGCACACCATAGCTAAACACATAACCCCAGGAAATTCAAGTCCTACAGCTACTGGTTACAGGATGAAAGGCACAGATCTTGAAGAAATACCAACATATTGTGTACTACAGACACTGCAAATATACAGAGACAAAGTGTTGTTGTCTGGTCTATGTAGGAATTGAGCACACAGGAAGAACAGCATTCATAGATGTGTGGTGGCCAGCAGTAATGTGGAGGCTAATGTCACTTGTTAAAGTGGTTTTCCCACTCTCCCAGGACAGAGCCATTCCACTGTCATGATGATATTCTGATGGCTCTGACCTTCAGTATGCATATATACTCTTCAGTTTTGATGGCAAAGAGATCATTAAATGCACAAAAGCCAGTGTCACAATGTTGACAACACACACAGACACAAACAAACAATATAATACACTGCTTTCATAATCTATCCAATATTGCTGTTGTATTAGTTGACTGCACGTTGGTCCTAATCGCTGTCATTTGTATAGTGCTACAAGCCCCATTAATGTCCTATGTTATGTCTACAGCAGCAGGCTGTTCTAGCCCTAGTAATGGTACTGCCACATCTAGCGGGTCCACATTCATGGCATCCTGCATGCAACAAACATGGAATGCACTTCAGCCACCAAGTACTACACTGCCACACCAAAGGCATCCAAGTGCCAAAAACACATCTTCAGATGATCAAACATATGTTCTACGACATTAAAAAAGTGTATGCAAGTGTGTTCCTGCCTCAAGGAACACATTACCTCAAGTAGTAAGAGTTGAGATAATATACCACTCTTTCAGACAATATAAAGCCCAAAAAAAATCAGAGTTTCCAGGGAATGAATCACAGAATAAATACAACTTATTGAGTGCTCGTGTCCTAATCCCACACAAGCAGACTTTTTCAGAACTGCACTGTAACTGGACTCTAAATCAGTGTTGAATGTCTGCTGTCTTTGAGTTGATAGCGTGGGTTGTGTTGTTGCCACAACAATACCCGTGATAACGAATGGTACCTGATTTATCTGAACAGCATTTTGAAAATGTGTAGCAATGCAGAAACATTTAACACAGTGCGAACTTTACGACATAAATTATGATCTCTCTGAACAACACCTTGCTTTTATGCATACTCATTAATGACACTGTGTTCGTTTACTTATACACTAAGCCCCAGAAAACACACTTGCATGCCTAGACATCTACCCATGTGCTGTCATGTCTCTGAATAATGCATTCCTTCATGCTATTGTTTTCGCTGTGAAGCACTCCTAATTAATGTGGTCCATTTCATGTTTCTAAATCCTACCCAGTGATAGGATACTTCATTTGTCAGGCTATTTTAATGTGGTAGCAACAGTTTCCAAACTCTATGTTTATTATTATACGTAAATAATTAAAACTCTCTAATCATAAAAATCATTTTTTTGCTTGCAAATACAGGTTTGATCTCAACTTACTACAGTGTTAGCAAATGTACTGTTATCCAAGTACTTTTAAGTTATACATTGTGAGCACTGAAAAGATCTTAGTGCTACTTCTGCCCCAAACCTGGTTAATTTTTTTTTCTCTTTACAAATAAGATAAAACGTTTATGAGAAATATGGTGAACAAGAAAATGCTGCTATCATATAAAATTCCAAAAGACTTCTGCAATATTTAATAAAAAAATAGAATTTCTGGGGTTAATCTAATACTACTGAAATTTCAGTATTTATTGCTTGTATGTATACCTTAATGCTTTGAAAATTTTTTAGTTATGTATATGTTATGACATGCCTGAAGAACCTTATTTTTATACGTCTGACAATAGTTCACATCTTCTAGATGACAACTTCCCATAAGAAATCTCCTGCCAATTTGGCAAAGACATTTTCAAACTAAACCTCACACTGACATAATTAAATAAAATCCCTCAGGTTTGCTTATTTCATCCTATTTGTCTGATGGTCCAATTTTTAACGCAGTCAGGGAAATACAGAATTACCGATTACCAGCTGCAGCTTGTAAAACCCCCCCCCCCACACGAGTCTATGGAATATCTTCAGGCTGTCATTACAGCATCAAAAATAATAAATCAAAAATAAATTCAATTATTGCAACAAAAAAAATTCACTACCATTAAACCATAATTTAGGTTTCACACCTCAGATGGTACTATATATACTCTAGGGGAAAAAACAGCAATTAAAAATGGGCAGCAAAGTAGTCCTGTATTAAGTGCACCATCTCACAGTACTTGGTTTGCTGGTTTGATTCCCAGTTGAGATGCCTTATGTCTAGAGTCTGCATGTCCTCCCTATGTCTATCGGTGTCTCCAACTTCCTTCCTCAGCAAATAAATGTCAATGTGTGAAAATGGCACTCCTCTAAACTGCCTGTAGAGGTGTGCGTGTGTGCATGTGTATCCTGCAACAGACTTGCATCTTGCTCAGAATCAAGTCTCCGCCATAATTTACTAGAGTAGCATCCATCTCCCCTATGACTCTGTATAAGATAATGTATATAACAGAAAATTAATAATTACAGATATCATGAACTTTTTAGTATCGGTAATTAAAGTCTTTACTGCTGCATTTCAATGTTTTTGCAGCCTGTAGTCTAGGTTGCATGAAGTAGTTTTTAAAATGACATTCTATCTTTATATTCTATAAAGTATGGTAGCAAATATTCATAATCACCCACTGCAATACATTAAATTCAAATACTGCATGATTCATTGCAGCCAAGTTCATCAACACACTAGTCACAGAATGGAGTTCACCTTAAAAAAAAAAAAAAAACAGACATACATACAAGTATATGGGCATGGTATTTTGGAGTGGGACTATACCTTCACATCTCCCTAAAAAAAAATATATATATACACATATACACACACACACACACACACACATATATATATATATATATATATATATATATATATATATATATACACACAAACATATACATATATATATATATATATATATATATATATATATATATATACACACACACACACACACACACACACACACATTCTGAAGTCGGAGTACCTTGAAGAAAAAGTTTACATACTCTGGGGTTAAAAGTACTTTTTTCACTTAGGACAAGTTGCAAGACTACTATAAAATTTGCTTAAAAGAAGATAAAATCTAAAGTGTACTCTGTAATATTTACTTTAAATGATGTACAGGATATAACTACCTACTGTAATCTAAATAACTATAAAAGAAAGAACAAAAAGGCTCACAGATCCGACAAGGGGAAAATTCCTTCAGTTTAATGAAGGAACAATAGTGTATTGTTGCTGTAATTTGTTAATAACGCACCTTTTGCACAAGAAGTAACAACAGCCAAACATTACGCCATGTCTTGTAATGTGGGTATGTGTTTCTACGTTATACAGTAAAATAAGCTTAATACTGTCTAATGGCATGAATACAATTTAATCTTTTTATAAACGTTGACATGAACGATAACATAACACAACACAAAGCAAGAAGCTTTTGGACTTTCAAATAACTGACTCCAGCAATACAGTTTACTTGCTTTGGCATGAAAATGCCAAAAGAAATACAAGTAAGAAGAATAAATGTGCAGTACATATACAGATTAGGGTAGGCATAACCTCTGCAAATAGAGTAAAGCACCTAGAGAGAACAGAAAAGGATTCTTCCAGAAGCAAACACTACAGATCATATGAGTACAATAACAAAGGGAAAATAGATTTCTGAAAAGGAAATACAGCATTCAGATGAAATGCTTCTACTAAGACTAAAGGACAACTGATGGCAAAAGAGTAATTTGTCTATACTGTAAAAATAGGCAATGGATTTTACCATGTTCAAGTTTATTACAGAAAGGGATTCATGCAGAAGCAAACATTAGAGATAATATGACTACAACAATGAGAAAACAGATTTCTGAAAAGGAAATACAGCATTCAGAAATCTGTTTTCCCATTGTTGTCTATAGTGTAAACTTAGGTAAAAATAAGTTATGTCTTACCATAACGTTCCATCTGTATTGTTGATCCTCGTTCAGTCATTATGTGTGGGTATCGGTTCCGACCTCAGAACCGAGCCAGCCATCTTCCAAGCTCACGTCAGCTACAAACTCTCGATCTAAAACTCTTACCCAGAATTCCCCTCTCCCTGTTACCTCAGATTGAGTTTGCAACTCAAAAGAAAGTAGGGGCTACCTCTGGTGAAATGACCTAATAGAACCGGATGGTGAGATCCACTAGAAGCCACAGGAGGGGGAAGGAGGGAGGGTCGTAATGACTGAACGAGGATCAACAATACAGATGGAGCGTTATGGTAAAACATAACTTCTTCATCTGATATTGTTAATCCTTGCTCATTCCTTACGTGTGGGACAGACTCCCCAGCTACCTTTATTCCTGGGAGGCTCTCATGGAAGGACATTCCTGAGCACCACAGAACCAAAAGATGCTCTTCCCCTGGAGGCCAAATCCAATTTGAAATGACTGATGAAGATATGAGGAGTAACCCAAGTTGCAGCTGCACAAATGTCATGTAAAGAAGCTCTGGCATGGAAGGCAGCAAAAGTTGCCACTGACCTTGTAGAATGAGCCTTTATGGCAGTAGGTAATGGAATATTACGTTGTCTATAAATGAAGGTCACGCAGTCTTTCAACCATTTAGCCAATGTGACCTTAGCAACAGCACATCCTAATCTAAGTCCAGAATAGGCCAAAAATAACTTGTCTGATTTACGAGAGACCTTAATCCTGTTCAAGTAGCAGCGAATTTGCCTGTGAATATCTAGGGTATGTAGGCAATACTCTCCTTTGTTTGAAAGATTGGGGAAGAAAACTCGCAATTCAATGGTTTGATTAATGGACATTTCAGAGATCACTTTTGGCAGAAAGGAAGGATTAGTTCTCAATGACACTCTATCTCTATGAAAAATCAAATATGGACTCAATGCATAACTGAAACTCAGAGATATGTCTGGCAGAAGTAATGGCGACCAAAAACAAGGTTTTCCATGACAAATATATGAGGTCACAAGAAGAAGCTGGTTCGAAAGGTGGCATTGTCAAAGCTTGTAGGACAAATGGCAGGTCCCATGATTGAGTAGATTCTCTAAAAGGGGGTTTTAGATGATTCACGCCTTTTATGAAAGTCTTGAATAATTTGTATGACATACGATAGGAGTCTTGGACACCATCACGGAAATTAGATATTGCAGCCAAATGAACTCTAATGGTAGAGGCAGATAGACCAGATTAAAATAGGGTAGCTAGATACTCCAGTACTATCGACACTGGTGCTGAAAAAGGATCTACCGGTTTTTCTTTCAGCCAAAAGGTAAATCTTTTCCACTTGCTGAGATACGTAATTCTGGTGGAAGACTTATGAGATGCAATAAGAATGTCACATACTGGCAAAGAAAGTTCATTCTGCCTGTCCATCAAGTGAATTGGAGGAGCCAAGCTGTGAGCTTCCGGCTGTTCAAGCTAGGGTGAATCAGATTCTGCAGATGGGAGATCAACCCCGGGGGGTTGGATGGAGAATCCACGGTTGATCTAGCAGGTGAGGCCAAACCAAGGGAAACCAAATCTGACGAGGTCAATATGGTGCTATGAGGATTACTTTGCTCTTCAACTGGCGGGCTTTCTTCAGAAACTGGGGAATGAGGGGGAGAGGTGGAACTGCATAAAGTAGACCCAAGGGCCAATCATGGACTAGAGCGTCCCTGGGTGACTGTCCTGGAGGGGGAATTAGGGTGAAATAGTTGCTGCATTTGTAGTTGGTCGGGGACGCAAAGAGGTCACAGCAAGGAAGACCCCAGCGGTTGAAAATCTCCGCTGCTATCAAGTGATTCAGGGACCACTCGTGAGGTTGTAGTATACACCTGCTGAGTCTTGTCTATCACGTTGGAACTCCTGGGAATGTGCATTGCTAGAAGAAAACTGTTGGTAGCCGTCGTCCAATGCCATATCCTCATGGCCTCTCGATAGAGTGGGTAAGATTTGGTTCCACCCTGTTTGTTGATGTACCAGACCACCGCCATGTTGTCTGATTGTATCGCAATAGTCCCAGACGGCAACAGGGGATGGAATGCTTGCAACGCCAGAAGCACCGCCCTCAGCTCTAGAACATTTATATGCAGATGGGCCTCCATTTCGGACCAAGTACCTTGGAGAGTCCGTCCCTGACATAGCCCCCCCCCCACCCCCATCAGGGAGGCATCCGTGGTCACTGTAGCCTTGGGCTGTTGGGGGGAGAAGGGGCGAGACCATTGTGACGGGTTGTGGGCCATCCACCAATTTAAATCCTGTTTGCACCTGTGAGTTACCCAAATCATGGCTGAAAGAGGGTACTGAAAAGGATACCATTGGGTGAGCAGTAGCCATTGTAGAAGCCTCATGTGAAACCTGGCCAGGGGGACAATGGTGATGGAGGCTGCCATGGAACCCAACAACTGTAGAACAGAGTGAGCTGTGGATTTCTCCCTTGAAAGGATTGGGATCAGTTGTTGCTTTATCCTTAGAATTCTGTGCTCTGGAATGGATGCTCTGCAATTCTTTGTATTCAAGATGACCCCTATGAATTCTGTGGACTGAGATGGGGTGAGACTGGATTTTTGCCAATTTATGGTTAGGCCTAGCCTTTCTGCAGAGAGGAGAGAGTATGCCAGGGCTTCTTCCAATAGATGTCTGGTAGGGGTGGAGATGAGCCATTCGTCTAGGTATGGAAACACTTGGAATCCTTGTAGTGCAAGTGAGCTGTGACGACTGCCATGCACTTTCTGAACACTCTGGGGGTTGTAGAGAGTCCGAAGGGCAGTACTCTAAACTGGTAGTGACTGTCTCCCACACGGAAGTGAATGAGAAGTTATGTACTTACCATAACGTTCCATGTTAGCTGTCTTCTTCTCGCCTTCTTTCTTGCTGGATGGGTTCGGAGCCGAACCTCGGCTCCGACTCGGCCTATTACTAAAGCTTGAGAGCTATTTTTACCGGCTCGAGGCTATCCTATGTCCCATAATGCTAGGCGTCATATACCCAGATCTCGTTTGATAGCTAACACTATGGACATACATGTCCCACCACAAAAGAGAATATATATATATATATATATATATATATATATATATATATATATATAGAAGCTCTTATAAATATATACATATGTCTTATAAGAGTTACTAAGAGAAGCAAGAGAGCTAGCTGAGGAGATAACTCTAGTGACAAAAAATCTCACAAGATACTCTCAGTCTTTCCAGGCTAGGGGGATGGAGGGTGGGACGCAAGAAAGAAGGCGAGAAGAAGACAACTAACATGGAACGTTATGGTAAGTACATAACTTCTCAATGTTAAGTTGTAAATCTCGCCTTCATTCTTGCTGGATGGGACAGCGTCCCTAGCACCTGGGTCCTGGGTGGCTCAATGGAACAGACTCTTGAGTACAGTGGAACCAATATCAGCCTGGCTTCTGGAGGCCATGTCCAGCTTGTAATGAGAAATGAAGGTATGAGGAGAGGCCCATGTGGCCGCTGCACAAATGGAATCCATTGGCAATCTTGCCTGAAAGGCTACTGAAGAAGCTAATGCTCTGGTTGAATGAGCTCTGGGCTTAGAAGGGAGCTCTTTATGCCTCAATTGGTAAATCAACATGATAACAGAGGTCAACCACCTGGACAAGGTTACTTTGGAAACAGGCAGGCCTTGCTTCCCTTCCGCATAAGACAGGAAGAGCTGGTCTGATTTCCTCGTCTGCTTAGTTCTATCCAGGTAGAAGCGTAATTGACGGTGAACATCCAAACAATGTAACTTTCGTTCAGCCCTATTGGTATAATTTGGGAAGAAGACAGGAAGATCGATGGTCTGATTCAGATTTTTTTCAGAGAGTACTTTGGGTAAAAAGGATGGATTAGTCTTAAGTGACACTCTATCTTTGTGAAAAACAAGGTAAGGAGGGTGAACACAAAGGGCTTGAAGTTCCGATACCCTTCTTGCTGAAGTGATGGCTACTAAGAAGAGAGTTCTCCACGAGAGCAGCTTTAACGAACAGGAAGCCGCCAGCTCAAAAGGAGGGGGAATTAAAGACAACAGCACCAAATTTAGGTCCCACGGAGGGGGGGGATCTTTTACCGGAGGCCTAAGTAAGAAGGTTCCTTTTAGAAAGGCTTTGCAGAGCTTTTGGGACAGAATGCTTGTCTCTGACAAGCCAACGTTGAAATTTGCAATAGCTGCCAGCTGAACCCTGATGGTGGCTGAAGAAGAACCCATTTGAAAAAGTTCTGCCAAAACTCAAACTGTTTGGACAGGAGCTGTAAAAGGGTCCACTTGTTTTTCCCCTGCCCAAACAGAGAAACGCTTCCATTTGCTAGCATAAGTCTTTCTGGTAGTAGACTTGTGAGAAGCGAGAATGATGTCACGAACTGAATGAGAGATTAAGGGAAGCCTGGCTAGGGTTGGAAGTAGAGCAACCAAGCTGTGAGGTTGAGAGATTGAAGGGATTGATGCCCAATTGATGGGTCAGAAGATCTGGCACTGGGTCCAGATGCCAGGGCTGTTCCAGTAGATGACGTTGCAGGAACGGAAACCAAATTTGTCCAGGCCAGTAAGGGGCAATAAGGATCATTCTGGATCTCAAAGCAGTTGCTTTCTGGATTAACTGAGTAATTAAGGGAAAAGGGGGAAAAGCGTACAGAAGACCCCGGGGCCAATCGTGGACTAGAGCGTCTCTGGGAGGGAAGACCTGGGAGAGGGAAGAGGGTGAAGAAGTCTTGGCACTTGCTGTTTTGAGGGGTTGCGAAAAGGTCGCAACAAGGCTGACCTCACCTTCTGAAAATTCTTTCCGCTACTAGCTGGTTGAGAGACCACTCGTGGGGCATGAGAATGGCTCTGCTCAGCCTGTCCGCTATGACGTTGGATTCCCGGGGATATGCGTTGCTACCAGAAACCGTTGAGAAGAGATCGCCCACTGCCAAAGTCTGAGTGCTTCTCGACATAGGGGGTAGGATCTGGTTCCACCCTGCTTGTTGATGTACCACACTACAGACATATTGCCTGTCTGAATTGCAATAGTCCCGGTGGGTAGAGAGTCTTGAAGGGCCCGCAACACTAAAAGTACCGCTCTCATTTCCAAGACATTTATGTGCAGGTGGCATTCGAAGGGATGCCATGTGCCCTGGACTGTCCTGTCCTGAAAGTGCCCTCTCCCCACCCGATCAGGGAGGCATCCGTTGTCACAGTAGCAACAGGAGGAGGAAGGACAAAAGGTCTGCCCTGAAGTACCTGAGGGAAGACCATCCACCAAGAAAGGTGCCTTTTGCATGACTGAGTGATTAGAATGCTGTGTGACATTGGAAGCTGTTGGAAGGACCACTGGGAAAATAGCATCCACTGCAGGATCCGCATGTGAAAGCGAGCTAGGGGGAGTAATGTGATTGCCGCTGCCATGAGGCCTAGGGTTTTTAGTACGAATCTGGCCTGAACTTTGCTCTCCTATAGTAGGATCTAAACATGATCGCGAATGTCTGAAACTCTTTGTACAGGCAGTTTTGCTGACAGCTCCACAGTGTTTAAGACGGTGCCTATGAAGGTAATAGACTGACAAGGCGACAAGGCAGACTTTTCGAAGTTTATAGAGATACCTAGCTCATTGCAAGTTTGGACAGCATAATCTCTGGACTGGAGTAGTTGACACCTGGTGGTGGCAGTAAGGAGCCAGTCGTCTAAATATGGAAACACCTGGAATCCTTGTCGTCTCAGGTGAGCCGCAACCACTGCCATGCATTTGGTAAACACCCTGAGGGCTGTGGTGATGCCAAAGAGCAGGGCTCTGAATTGGTAGTGACTGGCTCCCAGCCGGAAGTGGAGAAAACTTCTGGAGCGCCTTTTTGATATGGTAGTACGCATCCTGAAGGTCTATAGAGCACATCCAATTGTCCTGACCCAGAAAGGGTAGAATGGACTGTAGCGTGACCATCCGGAACTTCGTTCTTTGAACAGACTTGTTCAGCCTGCTGAGATCCAAAATAGGTCTCCAGTCCCCTGTCTTTTTTGGTACCAAAAAGAACTTGGAGTAGATTCCGGATCCTTGCTGGTCTGCTGGAACTGGCTGGATAGCTCTTTTTCTTAGCAGCTTTGAAATTTCTAGTGCTGCTAGATCCCTCAGACTGGGTGGAACATCTGGAAGGGGCCCTTTTGGCTGTTGTGGGGTGTGAATAAATGGAATTCTGCAACCCACGGATATGATCGACCGTACCCATTTGTCTTGCGTGAGGGAATGCCAGGCTTCTGGGTACAGTGATAGTCTTCCCCCGACTGCCTCCGAAGGTGGACAGTCGGGCAGCTCCTCAGGGGTGCTGGAAGGGTTTGTCAGAGAAAGATTCTCTGCTACTCTGATTCTGTGGACCCCCCCCTGCCCCTTGGGCGGTGTGTATTATTGTTCATTCCTCTGCCTCTTGAGGGAAGCTCACCACGTGCGTCAGGCAGTACTCCTTGAGGAACCACATTTTGCCACTCTTCTGACCCTTAGGGTATGGTCTAGAAGGAGTGGAAAAACGGACTCCCACGGCAGAGAGAGTCTTGCCTTCCTGCTCGCACCTGGTCAATGTATCCTTCACTTGAGGTCCAAACAAGGCAGAACCATCAAAGGGGGTGTTAGTGAAGGACGCCTTGAAGGGGTCAGCAAAGTTACAAAGCCGCATCCAGGCGTGTCTCCTTAGAGCAACGCCCATGCCTGCAGCCCTACTCGCCCCATCAGCTGCATAGGAAATGAGCCGCATGGAGGAGTTGACAATCAAGTTCAGGGTCGCCAGCTGGCAGTTGATCTTTTCCTGAGACCCCGCAGCTGATGGGTCCTGTAAGGTATCACCCAGTTCTTTGAGAAGGTCTCTTTGAAGACAGTTGAAATGGCACAAATAATTCAGCGACCGCATGGCAAATGTCGCTGAAGAAAACATCCGCTTACCATACCTGTCCATAGTCCTAGATTCCTTATTAGGAGGATGGACAGGTACTGAAGGGTCAAGCCAACTCCTTCTTAGTGGCTGCTGACACCACCATGGCATCAACAGGGATGCCCTTAGTTAGAAACTGCCTGTCAGAAGGGGCTGTAATAAATTTTGTAGGCCTCCGGGGAGTTGGTTCGACAGTATCCGAAGCCGTCCACGCCTTTCGAGCCACCACATCCATGAGTGGGTCGAAAGGCGGACACACCCAGGAGGTGGAAGGGCGAGAACCAAATGCATCTAGGTACACCGACTCATCCTCGGAAGGGTTGAGGGCAGACCAGTTCCCCCTCTGCTTGATAATCTCCAGGATGTCAGAAAAGGAGACATCCTCAGAGAGGGACCTTGGGGACCCTTCCGACTCATCCAGGTCGGTGTCCAATGTGACTGACTCAGGGGAGTCCACATGCTTCCTCTTGCATGTTCTCTTTCGAGGGGGCTCCCCTGCAGGATCCGGGGAGGCCTCGGAAGAGGAGGATACGCCCAATGGGGCTACCTGGTGCGTTGGTTCTCCACGCTTGGGGTCGGGAGGGTAGGCAGAGGCCGAAGCAGGCACCATAGAGGGAGGGGCCGACGGGGTTGACCGTGGTGCCGGTATAGGAGCCAGCACGCTCCTCATGACCTCAAAGGCGCCCCTATCAGGCAGGGAAGAGGACCCAACTCCGAAGAGATAAGGGCTCCCCCCGGCACCGAGAGGGACGGCTCAGAGGCCGATGTCGGGGCCGAACTCACCTGCTCCGAGGCTCTGAGAGGGAGAACGGGGTCGGACAAAGGTCCGATGCCACTTGCCCCCTCGAAGCTGACGAGGGAGTCTCGGCGCCCGGATCCCTCCAAGGACGGGATCGGAGCCGACGAAGGAGCCGACAAGAGTGGTATCGGTTCCGACGCCCCAATGGTGCTAACCCCGACGACCTCCGGCTCCGAGCTCAAAGGAAGGGTCGGAGGAGGAATTGGAGCAGGCGTTGGGGTAGCCACTGTCTGATGAGAAGGGCTATGCAACATCTGGGCCAGCGCCTGCGACTAAGTGCCCACTGACTACCCTCTCGAGGTTGTGATCCGACAGCCTTGAAGACGGAGAGGAGTGAGACCTATGGCTCCGCTCCGATAGTAAAGGGGACTTCGGAGCCGAATGCACTGACTCCAAGGAAGGAGATCGGGAACATTTTCGGCTTGGAGACGGCTTCAACACAGTCGGAGCCGACTGAGGCCTCGATGCATCGGTTCCGGCCAGAACCGATGAGATAGGAGGTCCGCTCGGCGCCGGCTCCGGACATGGAGCCAATGGTTTGGCGGGCTTAGAAGGTCTACTGGACGGAGGCTTCGTCGGAGAACCTTCAGGCTTTAGCAAGCCCCTAAGGATGAGCTTGTTTCTGCGTTCCTGCAGGACTCTTGGACTGAAGGCATGGCAGACAGAACAAGAGTCCTGCAGGTGCAGAGGGCCCAAACAATATACACAAGTGTGACCGTCTGTCAGAGACATCTTCTGACAGCACGAGTCACACTTCTTAAATCCTGAGACCTTGGTATCCTCGGACATGATACCACAGGACCGGGACAGAAAGTCTATTCAAGCACACAAAGCACAAACACACTCAAAAACCCTTGAAAAGACTCACACAACAACTACTTTAAAAACTTTGCTACAGGGAAGGGAACAATATTCCACACACACACTCAAAGGGAACCCCCAACTACCAACTAAAGAAAAGGACCAAAGGCCTATCCACCTTAAAGGTGGAGAGAGAGAAGAAACTACTAAGAAAGGGAGGGGAAAACTAGCCTGTACACTACTAGGACAAAAACTACTAAGAGAAAATTTACAAAAACTAACTGCAAATATAAAAAATCTTTAATACGACCTGGAGCCGGTGAAAAACGCAACCTCGTAGCTGAAGCGGCAAACGAGATCTGGGTATATGACGCCTAGCATTATGGGACATAGGATAGCCTCAAGCCGGTAAAAATAGCTCTCGAGCTTTAGTAATAGGCCGAGTCAGAGCCGAGGTTTGGCTCCGAACCCATCCAGCAAGAATGAAGGCGAGATTGACAACTTAACATGAAATCTTCTTGATGGTCTGTCCACTTTTAAGTGGTAGTACGCATCTTGAAGATCTATCGAGCACATCCAATTGTCTTTTTCCAAAAGCAGAAGGATAGACTGCATTGTGACCATCCAGAATTTTTGTACTTTTACAAACTTGTTCAATACACTGAGATCCAAAATTGGTTTCCAGTCCCTGATTTTCTATGGCACCAAAAATAGTCTTGAGTAGAATCTGGATCCTATCTGCACTTGAGGGACAATTTGGATGACTCTTTTTCTTAGCAGTTTTGAAATCTCTAATGCTGCTTCTTCCCTTTGACTGGGTGGAACGTCGGGTAAGTTTGTTAGGGGAGTGGGACAAAGGTCGAAGGGAATATAATAACCTCTGGTTATTATCCTTTGTACCCAAGAATCGGTGGTGATGGTTAGCCAGGCAGAAGGGTAACAAAGAGAAACGACCCCCAACCACTTCCAGAAGAAAGCAGTTGGGCCGCTCTTCAGGAGCACTGGTAGGATTGGCCAGGGAAAGAGTCCCTGGAACCCTGGTTATGCGGACCCCCCCCTGCCCCGAAAAGGGAGTCTTCCCTGTGAGTTTCCCCCTCTGCCGCTAGGGGAGAACTCGGCCTGTGTGTCACAGAAAGGACCCTGAGACTTTTTGTGCCACATCTTCCCACTCTTCTGGTTTCTGGAGAAAGCCCGTTGAGGGGAAGAATAATGGACACCCAAGGCAGAAAGGGTCTTACCGTCCTGTTCACATCTGGCCAGTGTGCTTTTAACCTTGGGTCCAAACAATGAAGAGGCTTTGATGGGAGTGTTGAGAAAGGAAGCCTTGAAGGGTTCCGTGAAATCACACAAGCACATCCAGGCGTGTCGTCTCAAAACAATGCCTGAACTCGCCGCTCTAGCTGCTCCTTCTGATGCGTGAGATATCAGGCGCATGGAGGAGTAGATATCGATTCAATGGTGGCTAGCTGAGAGACCACTTTGTCATGGACCTCATCAGACACAGCTCCAGCCAAAGTTTCAGAGAGCTCAAAAATTAAATCTCTTTGAAGCCTGGTAAAGTGTGCCATATAGTTCAGGGACCTGATTGCAAAGGTCACTGATGCAAAAGTATGCTTCCCTATTCTGTCCAGAGCCCGGGACTCTTTGTTGGGCGGATGGACAGTCTGGCTTTCTTCTTCCACCAGGTCCTTTTTAGTTGCGGCCACCATCACCAAAGCATCTATAGGAAGACCTTTGGACCAATGGGGATCAGTAGCAAGAGGGGGCAAAATTTTATCTGGACTCCAGGGAATGGCCTCAACGGTGTCAGGAGCCTTCCACGCATGCTGCACAATGAGCCGGACCAGTTCGTCGGCAGGTGGAGTAACCCAGGAGGTAGGTGGCCGGGCGCGAAAGGCCTGCAGGAACACAGACTCTTCAGAGGTCGGGTTTAAGAGCTGCCAGTCGCCTCTCTTTTTAAGAATTTCAAGAACATCACCAAAGGATACCTCAGAGGGTGAGCGAGGGGACCCTTCCCCATCATCAAAGTCTGTGTCTTCAGTAAGGGACTCCTCTGTGGAGTCCATGTGCTTCCTCTTGCATGAGCTCTTTTGATGAACTTCCTCAGAGGGAGAAGCTGGGGAAGACAGCACAAAAAGGGTCTCCTGTGGGAGTATATCCTGAGGCCCCTGCGCCCGGTGTCCACTAGGAGTGACTTGTGTACATTGCGGTCCAGAAGAGGGCAAGGAGAGTGATAGCACATGATCGCCAACTGACACCAGAGCCTTCTCTATTAGTGGGAAGGCCGGTCCACCTGAAGAGGGGTGAATGCCCAGGGCAGGGGTCACCCCTCTCCTAAGTGGCTCAGCCTGCCGACTCAGAGTCCCTGGATGGCTGTGAAACACCAAATTACGAAGGCCACAACTGACATCCTGGGTCGTAGCAAAACTCTCCTGCCACAAAGGCAACTGTTGCTCCTTAGTGAGGTCCATAAAGGGAACCGTAGAGGGGGAAGACTGTGCTATATCAAGGGGCTTCAAAGGCAATGAAGGAGGAGAATAAGTAGGGGTCTTTGGTAAAGGGTGATCATCTCCCGGGGAAGGATAGGTCCTGGGCAGCAGGATACCTCTGGCAAAAAGCACTTGATCCACAAGACGCAACACGTCGTGTTCAGAGAGGCTTCTAGTGGATTTCACAGACACGGCTGGGGGGGAGTCAGGTCTATACAAAGACGGAGCAAGCTCAGTGCCCACCTCAGAGGTCTGCACTGAAAACAACGGGGCTGTAAAGGACTGAACTACAGGTGTCTGCACCGAGGAAATCATCTGTGCCGAAGTCATGGTCTGCACCGACGATAAGGTCGGTACTGACGTGGTTGTCGGCACTAAGGCTGGAACCGAAAAAATCGGTGCCGATAACTGAATGGTCGGTGCTGAGAGGGTAGTTGGTGCCGGGTAAGTTGTCGGAGCCGAAAAGGCAATGGGCATCGAAAAATTCATCAATGTCGTAACAGTCTGCATCGACTGGACAGTCGGTGCCAGTAAAGAAGTCTGAACCGAGGAACCCCTTGGTACTGATATGGTAAAGGGCACGCTAGTCGGTGCCGAAGTCACAGATGGCGCCAATGGCCTCGGTGCCGAAGGTCAAGGTACCGAAAGCGCTGGAGCCGAAGAAGTCAAATCCGAACTGGAAAGCTTAGCTTTCTTGGGTCTCTGTTCCTGGGGGTCCCCAGCAGGGGACAAAGGAAGAGACTTGGCCTTTATATGTTCATCACTCTTTTTCTTATGGGATCTTGGAGGGGTTGAAGCCTCCAACCCAGAAATAGCCTCTGAAAAAGGAGATTTAAGTAGCCCCTTCAATATTAATTTATTTTTTCTCTCAATCAACGTCCTGTTAGAGAAATTTTTACAAATCCCGCAGGGCAGGTCAACTGTTAAATGAGGCACACCCAGGCAATAGACACACAGGGAATGTGCATCTGAAGTAGGTAATTTATGGCCACAATCTAAACATCTTTTAAATCCTGGACTACTTTCTTTCTAACATGGCAGATAAAAAAGGAAGGAAACCCAGAAAAAATACCAGCAATGGTACAAGAATTACCCGAAGGTAAGAAGGAAAGGGGGTTTACCAACGATGGTAAAAAAGAAATTACCTCATGGTAAAGGGAAGGAAAGGAATTGAAAAGATTCAAGAAAGTAAGAGAAAACTATCTAGAAAAATATTGTACTTGGCTCAAGAGAAGTAGCTTGACATGACCGAATGGCGATGTGGCAAACGAAATCTGAGGTAATGGGGAGAGGGGAATTCTGGGTAAGAGTTTTAGCTAGAGAGTTTGTAGCTGACACGAGCTTGGAAGATGGCCAGCTCGGTACCGAGGTCGGAACCGATACCCACACGTAAGGAATGAATGAGGATTAACAATATCAGATTGAATTTTACCATGTTCAAGTTTATTACAGTGCTTTAACCAAAGCACTTTGCAAAACTAAGAAACTGAATTGCTTATTAAATACAAGAAAAACAGTAATTTTAATAGAAATATGAATATAATTAACAAAGTTCCACAACAATGGCTGATTATTAATTATTAAACTGCTGTAAGCGCGCATACAGCCAAAGTTAGTCACCAGCACTAGCAGGCCTAGAATACCAACACTTTAACAGCCCATGTCATCTCTGAATAAACCCAGATTAAATGATATCTGTAAACAATGAAGCTACAGTGGCAACACCAAAACCCATGCAGTGACAAATGAAATTAGCTCCAAACTGAGATTAGTGCCAGAAACAAAACAAGCTAAACACCAAACCAAAACTTTGGATAAAATTGCCTAATAATGAAATAGCAGTGGTATCACTGAAAACAAAACAGTAGCCAAGTTCGTACTGAAATCAAAACACTGATCAAATGGCTCACTGCCGCTTTCATTCCAAGTCTATCCATGCAGTGCCTCCATTTAAGTTCAAAACCAAATCAGTTAACAAACATCTTACAAACAAGTCTGTACTGCAAATTGCACAGAAAGCCAAACTGCTAATGCTCTATGAAACTAACAACCATAATTCTTTCCATGAGACACAAAAGATAGCAAATTCCTAAGCAAATTCCTAAACAAATTCTCCTCAGATTTTGCGAAATAATCAAAAATGCAGCAGAGGCCAACATTCTGGCAGTTATCTGGTGCCAACTACGTGAAAGCAGCTACGTCACCAGAGGACCATGTCATTTAATATCTCTGAAGAACCTCATTTTATAGTCACAGTATTTACTATAGAGTACACATGCAGAATGAGAATACACTGCTCCAATCAGCAGCGAACACTTCTGTGTTTCATCATCTGATTTCCTTCCACTGACAAAATGTACTGGTACTGAAATATCCAATTAACTCTAATTAGGGAAATAGCATTGTGTAGTTATGTAAATAAGGATATTTTAAACAAAAAAATTCAAGTATTTTTTTCTACTCAGTAATAACCCTAGTTACAATAATCTGACTATATTACAGAATCTTACTGTTAACTTTATAACCGGCACTTTTATCCTCCTCCCTTTATAAAAACAGTGATGTATTCTATGCAAAGAGATGAGGTCTACTTAGATTTCCCCTTCAGCCAGCTAACAAGCATGGCCGAGGAGTTACAACACAAAAAGTACTGAACACTTACATCAAGCTTCAAGAGAGATTTCACCCGAGTTTCTCTTTGTAACAATGAAATTTCCAGCTTCCTCTTCGCTTGTGCTCATCAGTGAATGGAGAATGCAAGAATGCCCTACATCAGTGTTAAGCAAGTCTTGTGATTTATGAATAAATGCAATGACTAAAGGCAATAATCAGCCATGTGCTAATCATTTTGAATATATGCACTGTACTACTGGCCTCTTTCTGTCCACCTACACCTTAAGTCCAGTCAAACATATCACCATCACATAGCTCATGGCACGAATGCAAAAGTGACGAGAGCCACCCCCTAACCCCCCTCCCCCCCAGGGCTGCATACACATACACCATGCACTCACTAATTAGCCCCTGGTACAAGCAAACAAGTCACAAAACGGTGAAGTTTGATACTTTATCACATATATCAGACCAAGAAGACATTTCATATGGAAGATTCAGTGTATCATATATAGTTTGGCACTGGACCTCCCGCAATGTATATGTTAAGATAAGCAAATTATGCTGCACAGAAGATATAAGTGAGGTTCTGGTCCACAAAGCATAGCTTTATGACATCCCTTTCTAACTCCTTTATAAATCTCAGTGCAGCTAATTCATCCAGATGGCTACGTTTTTTCATTATCAACTGCCTAAACAGCTAAGAAATATAAATGGACTACCAAATAAATATCTGTAAATGCTATAAAGTGAGATACACTTCATCCTTTTACTAACACATACAAGTGGAATTATTTACAGGAACTTGGATTATATTCCCGTACTGATATGTCAGACAAGATTACATAAACAAAAAGCAAACCAAAATTCTTTAACAATGAGTCAGAACAAAGTATTTAGATCACATTATCCCCAGAGTTAGAATTATCCTCGGTCACAGCAATCTCAACATGCAGTCTTACTCAGGAGAATGGGAGAACTGCTGCTCATCTGAGAAGCAGGAGATGGAAAGGCTGGTAACGACTTCTCACCACCGATGTCATTCCTTAACAAATCTACCAGCAAGAGCAAAGACTACGTACAACACTGGTCTAGCTTCCTGCTTCTGAAGTTTTGAAAAGAAAAAGAATCGATGCCCATAATCATTTATTTCGAGTGATTTCTTTGCCATCTGCAACTTGGCTTACATCTTGCTGTGTATAGGTCCATTGTTTTTGTTTGTTTGTTTATATTTAAAAGTGGGTGAAAACACTGGTTACATTTTGCATACCTCTCATTTACTTTTCATACAAATACGTTTACTTACTGCAAGTATGTAAAATATACACAAAATAAATAAAAATAACATTTTAATACACATCTAAAAAAATAACTTGCTTATACCATAATTTGAATGCAACTAATAATGTTTTAAAATACTACATTCACATAAAAACTGTTCACGATATCAGTGCAACTGCCTTTCTGAACTCTGAAAACAGGAGAGGTTTACCGTCCTGTTTCCCCAATAAAATCTTCATAACTGGTTTGTGAGAGAGAATTACAAGTTATCTATTCATTTCCAACACAGCTATTTCATTCTACCACTTATTATTTTAATCTTAAAATTATAATACATGGCAGTGGGCAGCTAGGGAGCTCTTAGCACAGTAACAGCACAGGCATCAACTCTAACTCACTCCCTGACCTTCATCCTAACTCATTCTTACTACTGAATTATACACACCAAACATCAGAACATGTAGTACTAAAATATCTTGCAGGACCAGTTATGACACCCTGTGCAGAAAGATGGAATTTCCCGCTGACCTTAAGCTAAGCCTAGCCCACACATCCTCATTAAGCAACACATTGGGTGATGGGCATTCTTACAGTCTTGCTCAGACAACACCAACAGTCATCCTATTTATCACCTGGGCTACAATTTTTCACCCTTTGTATAAACTTCCCTGTGCTGACTCACTGCGAGTTAATCAGTACAAGATATAAAGTTATGAAATATACGTGCAAGATACTATTATACAGTATACAAGTGAAATCAGACATAGCAGAGCACTGTACAATGTTTGTTCAAATGGCAACAGTTGATTGCATACGGTAAATAACATAATGGAATATTGCATAACAGTATTTGATATTATAATACTAATAGGAGACACAAATCAGCAAGTGAAGTGATTTGTACTGAATGCAAATGGCAGTAGAGCATTTCACATTCTGGAAGCATATCACACTGCAGCAGAGCATATCACATTTTCAGAAACAATGTAGAATTTTTTTTTTGAGGGATGGGATTTGTAAAACATGGAGTAGAAGTTAAGGGAGATTAACAAGCAGATATAGTATAGTGAAAGGAACTTAGAAGTGATTAACCAGGGGTATATTAGCTATATTTACAAAGCATTGTCCTATGTGACTCCCTAGGGAAAAAGTAATTTAGATTGAGTGGAGGCCATCAGACATAAAGGAGATGTGTCCAGGAGGAGAGGTACAGTGATAAATCCAGGTATTCTTGAAATAAGAGTTTAGCAAGGAATTAAAGAGGTTGGGTATGCTAATCTGTTGAACTGACATGGCTAGAGATGTCCACATTTTAACAATACTAGAATAAAAAGGGTCAGTATTACGGGAAGTGATGTATGTCAGGAATTTATCAGAGGAGTGTGGTTTTCTAATGGGTGTATACCACTGAAATTTCCAAACGGGTGGTCTATGTATGTAAAAATTAGAGGAAAGAAGAATTGGTAGCGCACTTAGGGTTGGAAAAGGGGGCAGCCACACTATTCTTTTTCTGCTGAAGAGAGTTCCTTTCATTGGTACTTTTTTGTTCCTCTGCCTTGGAGAGAAAAAAAAAAAAAGATTTTTTCATAGGAAGGCCATCAGATTGGGAGCTGCAAAGGGCACCAGAACAGCTACGTATGGCAAGGAGAAGAGCAAAGTTAATTTTATGTTGGAATTTCACTTGAGGGTGAACAGCATTAGTGAAGGGGCTTTTTTAGGGTTTACTAAAAGGTTGGAACGTTTCAGCCCACCGTCAGAGGAGATGAAGGACAGTTAGGTGATGTCCTAAAGTTCAGGGATTGCTTTGGCAGTGCAGATAATGGCTGAATTATCAGCATACTGGGCAATAGCAGAGTTAGCAGAGGCAAGAGGAAGATTGTTAATGAATATACCGAAACATAGGGGGCCAAGTGTTGAGCCTTGAGGAACTCCAACTGGTATGGGAATAAAGGTGGATCTGGATTGTTAGTATTTTACACACTGGGTCCTACTAGTGACTATGGGAGGAAGACCAAGGGAGAAGAGTTAGAAAAGTAGGCTGCAGTGAGAGACTGCATTAAAATCTTTGATAATTCAGGGATGACTGATGATACAAGGCAGTTGTTTCTGTGTTTGTGAATTTTGTTAAGAAAAGATAGAAGAGCACTGTCAGTGCTATGCAAGGGGTGAAATCCATGTTGGGATGGGGAGAAGGGGTTACAGGTTAGTAGGTAAGGCAAGGTTAATTTCTCAAGGATCTTAGACAAAGGAGGGAGTATATTAATGGGTCTAAAGTTACAGAATTCAATAGCGAAACCATCTTTGTGCAAGGCAGACTATAGGATTGTTTCTATAAGTAAGAAACAGGTATTTGGTGTACAGGTCTATTTATAAGGATAGAGAAAGGGTAAGCAGTGGTGTCTGCATCTAGTATGAAGTTGTCTGGGGTTAGGATGGATGGTGTTAGTTTAGTGAGATACTGCTTTATCATGGAGGTAAGTTCAGGCTGGAGAGTACAAAGGAGTTAGAGTTGCTGAAAAGTTGATATTCAGTTGGTGGGATTAAACAGGAGTGGTGTTTAATAAGCATTTGTGGTTGAACTGATGAAATAGCTTTAAAGATGCGGGTAATACTGAAGTCAGTTTAAATGGGTAGAGAATTAGGCTAAGTGGGTTCCCATGTTTCAAGAGATTTAAAACATCCATATTCTTAAAATTTGTTTAAAACATATAGCACATTATATCTACAACTATAAATATAGATACATAAACAACATATATACATAAAGCATACATATCCAACAATTTCATTAAAACGTCATGTAGTTAAGATGCGTCTCTCAATCTTTCCTGTTACATCTCCCATTTCATCAAGAATATGATTTGTTTATGTATTTGTCTGTTTGCAGCCAAGGACTATGAAACGATACAATAAAGCTACTACTACAGCTAACTAATTTCATGGGTGTACATGCCTAGCTGTAATCTACCAGATTCAGTGCAGACACAGGCCTCCCTCTCATTCCAAGCTTTATACATTCTACGTGTTATATTCTTCTAAAGCTATGTGCAAGCTGCTAGTATATCCAAGTCTGGTATGGCTACAAAGTTTCCTTCCACAGTTTCACCTGCTGGCACCTCTTACCCACCACTAGTTCTAGTTAATTCAACATGAAGTTGTCCTCTCCCAGAACTAGCTGTGTCAATGGGTAAAACCCAGCATATGTGTAGAGTCATTGTGGAGGCACAAGATAGCATCACCTTAGCTTTGGAAGAGATTATACGGGTGCTGCAGGTTGTGCAGGATGACCTACAGCAGTGCATGTGCAGTATGTGTGACATTTTTGACAAAATCTATCACATAGTGGCACAAATCAGGCTCTCCCATGCTTGCATGCTACATAGCAGGCATGGTCGACTGAACCAAGTAACCTCTGACTCCACAGGTGGTAGCCATAATGGATGTATACAGACAAGATCAGTCGCACAATACCAGAACTTCTTCTGCAGCAGTTCCACTGCAACATGAGGTGTGGAGGTGCCTATGTACAGAAGAGGGTGCCCCCAAGGTCAGAGCACTCATAGCAGTGTCAGGTCTGGTGGTGTCCACCACATAACATTTGATGTTGTAAGTATTCGATAAAGTGATATAGACCCAGACCATGCAAGCCCTGGACATGTCTGTTAGATCAAACCACAGTGCAGCAACTACTGCTGAGGTTATGTCCCATCGTATCTACATGCAAAGCAGTGCAGTCCACAGTGTCCAACATTCACAGAGAACAGATGATAGTGTCTCCCTTCCAAAGCATTTTTCAGTAATCCAGTAAAAATGTAGAAATTAACCAGACTTCAACGTGAATAAACTACTATTATTTTTATTAATTAAAACATCACATAAGCGCTTTCATCTCTCATGGAGACTTCTTCAGATTTGAAGAAGTCTCCATGAGAGATAAAAGTGCTTATGTGATGTGTTTTAATTAATAAAAATAATAGTATTTTATCCACGTTGAAGTCCAGTTAATTTCTACACTTTTTACTGGTTTGGTGAAGTTTGGGCCTTTTTTTAGTCTATTTTGTCATTCTTCAGTAATCCCCTCCATCTTCACTGCACACATACAAACAGTACACTCTTAAGTTTCCATTTTGCATAGCACTCACGCATTTCTCATTGGAAGACAATGCGCACTTGGTGCTTGCTTTCTCCCCCTGTTCAAATCCACCTGTTCAAATGATATCTGTGCCCTGTCCTTTGTACTTTATTACCTGCATTGCCTGTGTCTGATGTGCAGTCTGGCGAGCCTATGGAAGGGTAAGCACATTTCGATACTGGATTTCACACATTACTTTTATTGTAGTGTATATGCTTTAGTGAAGGCAGAAGCTATGTGCCAATCATTGCCTCTTTGTCAATGCCATAGCATACTGTGCCTACTTCAGTCTCACATGCTCATAACCTGTTGCTTGGTCGTCCACAGACTCCTCATATGGCTCACCTTCTACTGCCTGATGTGCTAGGAGGTGTTCATCCTGCAAGTGGTCTTCCTGCTGCAACTCCTTCCCATTATCATGTTGTGTAACACTGCACTCACAAGAGTATTTCAGAACATGACCCAGGGTCGTACTGTAGAGCGGTGCAATCAGACCTCTGCACGTACGACTACTGCACGGCTCAAAGGCATCAAGGAATTACAAAAACAAGGTAGAGCCAGCAAACAGTGGACCAAAATCCGTTTACTGAAGGAAGGAGGAAAAAAACATACCGGTTTCGGCCCTTAGGCCTTCCTCAGTGTTTGAGGAAGGCCTAAGGGCTGAAACTGGTATGTTTTTTTTCCTCCTTCCTTCAAATAAACGGATTTTGGTCCACTGTTTGCTGGCTCTACCATGTTTTCATACTGTAGAGCATCATTAGGTACATCCACACAGTGAAGGATCGTCTTTGGCAGCCAAAGTACATGATCCATAATGACTCGGGTTTGTGATAGGGGATGGGTGTGTATCTGTTACACTTTGTGGATTTCACACTGGCATCATCAACCAAGGCTCCTGGTCATATCTGGTATTGCCAATAAGATGTCCCTGGGGAAAGCCACCTCTCACAAACCATTGCTAAAGGTCACATACGTACCATAAATGGGAATCTCGGTAACTGCCTGGATGGCCTGCAGACACACTGTAGATGATAAAAAATACATCTTATTCATCCGTCCTGGTACCTCGGCAATTCGCCTTCAATGGAACAAATATTCAGATATACACATTCTCTTTTATATACTCATCAAACAATCAATCATTCAATTCATCAGGTATTTAACCCTGTCAACACTTTGACAAATCATCTAACATTCATTTATTATTATATATGAAAATTTAAATGCAAAATCTAGTTTATCAGAAAATATTAAATCTAATATAATATAATAATTCATGTTATTTTAAATTTTACAAATATATACATATAACATTAAATGCACATTTAGAAAAAAAATTAAATTAAATACACTCAAATTTCATTATGATTCAAAGATTCCAGCACACATATATGTTAAATTTCATCCACTATCTAAATTCATCCCAACAGGAAATAATGTATGGTACCCCATAATCATTCTATGCTCTAACCTATTTAATGCAGTCTTAAAATTTCCTGTACAGAAATGAGGTCTAGCAAGTGCACTAAATAAAAAAACCTTCAATGTTGCCATTATGCATATTAATAAAATGAGTGGCTACTGGACTATCCATATTTCCCCTCCTAATGTCACCCAAATGCTCCAAAATACGCACCTTCACCTTCCTGGTAGTCTGACCAATGTACCATACAGGCGTGATACAATCACACCCCAAAATGTACACTACACCTGAGGACATACAGTCAAACCTTTCAAATGCCAAATATTTCCTACCATTTATTTTCATCCCATGCATATTTTTTGTCTTCTCACAAACCAAAAAACGACCACAACGATACATCCCAACATTTGTATTGGCCAAAGGTATAAGATGGGGTTTGGAGGCAATGCAGAGGATGATGGGTGAGGGACCACATACTATGTTTTTGTTAAGTTTATTGGAGTTTAGTTTGACGCATAATTATTTTATGTGGAAGAATGATTTCTTTTTACAGGGGGAATAGCTCCTCATTTTAATACTGATGCTCATTATCACCAAATTACATCGCTACTAGCATATACTTACTGTGGGTAGCTTTGCTACTCGGCTCCACCACTCATGCTGAGTGCATCTCAGAATCACACATACCCCCTGCACATGACCGCTCATTAAACAACACTGCCTACCTCAATACAGCAACTGTTTTTGAATCCAAGCAACTATTATAAACTGACTATCCGTCACTTTGTTTGCTTTTCTGTTCCATTTTCATTTATTTGTCCTTTTAACATTTCTGATTGTAAAAATACATACTATGTTTTTGCAGCTCTGGCAAGTTTCAGACTTAAAGGATCTCCACGAACCAGTCTGTCATATTGCTATGGTTTTCTGTTGTATAACGTTGCCTATTACAGTTACATGTCATACAGATTTCTTCCAGCAATTTAGTCTGCTGTTTTTATTTATGTTTAGTAAACTGCTGCCGGCTGCCGCACTGTAAAAGTGAATGCTTTTGTATACAGTCATGCCTTAGCCAATACAGAAAAGCGTGTCTCAGTAACTTATTTAAATTTCCACAGTTACTAAAATGCTGAAACTTCTCTATTTCAGCTAAACGTATACTGATATGTTTGCTTTCACAATGACCACTTTTATGGAACCTAGATTTTTTTAACTGTCAAAATAAGCTTGGGTGACAACTGGTTGGCAAAACCTTCATCAGCAATGTAAAACTTTTAGCTGTCAGTATTGTACAGTCAAACACAAAGTGGCAAGACTTCAAACAGACATCACATTAGGGTGAAAAATTCTCAAGCAATTTATTTCTGGTACCTCGGCTTTTCGTCTTTAAAGAATACTGACATAACATTACACCCCTCTTTTATACACACACCCAAAACCAATTAAGTTAATTACACATAATTAACACAATTCCCCCAACTTTTAAAGGCATAAGTTAAGGCAAGTTCCTTCTTTTTAAGAGTGTAGCCTTTTTAATACAAAATTTAATAACCATAAAATAAAATATTTAACTTCTTTTTATTTTTTTTTATTTATAAATACCACATTGAAACAATGTATAAAAGAAATTTTATAAAGTTAGGTTACGGTCAATACCCTTAGGTTGTAGTGTTCTAAAGTTAATAGTCCAACATTCTAATTTATTTAACTCTTCTTTAAAATTCCATCCATAAACCAGTCAGAACACAAAAAAAACATATCTTTATTACAGCCCCCATTTGCGGACATAAAATGTTCAGCTACTGGGCTGAAATTATTTTGTTTCCTGATGTCCCACAGGTGCTCCAAAATCCTCACCTCCACTTTCCTTTTTGTTTCTCCTATGTACCATTTTTACCCTTTCACATGCACAACCTACAATATAGACAACACCCTGTGAGTTGCAACTAAAGATGTTCTTCGTGTCTCACTGTTGCAGTCACTACATTTGGGTTATCTGCTTGCAGGTAGCCCTCAGTCGGCCTGAATAACAAAGTCTTGGGTCCTGCGTCGGTTGCTTTCCCTTCTTCCATGACATCAGTTCGTCAGGGGTATAAAACATGCAGCCGACGCCATTACATCAGTCTTTCTTGCCATGCGGTGCCCAAAGCAGAAGCAGTTCGCAAGTGCTGGTCGGCAGACTCCTGAAATTTTCGAGTTTCAGAACCAAAGTCTTCAACTAAAGCTAAGTAACCCATTGGGGAAACTTTTTCTTGCTCCTTACCAATGTCAGTAAAAGTTAATAATTGCATTACTTGTGGAAAGCAAATACCTCACAAAGATTTTCATTCGTATTGTATTCCTTGCCTAGGCCCTGACCACGATGAACCTTGCTGTCGGTTTTGTGCTTTATTTAATCAGCGCACTATGCGTTGTCTGTAATTTTCACCTCTAAATAATTTGGTTCTCGGTTTAATTATCCTGAAATGTCATCGGTTAGCCATCCGACTACCGGGATTCTGAAAAAAACACAAAGATAAGGACAGAGACAAGCCGCCTAGGTCCAAAGCTGCAGACGACACTTCTCCTAAGCCATTCACCAGTACTCAGTGAGGTGCTTTTGCAGCCCCTGATACCCGCTACTTCTTATTCGCAGGCCTCTACTGAGACACATTCAGAGTGTGGTATGCCGCGAGATGCTTCAACTGTGGAACCTGCGGATGTCTCTACCTTGGATGGGTCTGAAGCCGCTGTGCAGGCACCGGCTTCTGAGGGTGTAATTCAGGCCTATGGACTTGCTTATTAAACAAACACCTCCTTCTTCATTTAGGCCTAAATCTTGAGCCATGCCTAAGAATCCGATGCCCAGGCTGCATGCTCAGGCCTCTATGCCTAAAAAACAAACTATAAGAATGTCTGAAGATCTTATAACTCTAATCAGGGGAAGCCAACCTCCCCCTTCTAAGAGACCTAGGACTGAAGTTGTTTATGAATCTTCTGACCAGGATTCTGATTTTTCTGATGATCTGAATTTGCCCTTATCTACTTGAGGATTCTGATGCAGAGGACTCTATTCCCCTCTGCTTCCCCTCCAGAGGATTTTTCTTTTGGTGAAACCTTACATACTCTAAGGGAGCATTTCCACTGGGAAAGCCGGGATTTTTCTGATTCAAAAAAGAGGCTTGGGAATTTCTTACTCCTGCCTCAGCATAGGCCTTTAGCTATTCCTCCTGTACTAGACATTGATGATGCTTTTTCGGAATCTAGTTTGGCCCCTGATTCTTTGCCTCCTGCTCCCAGAAAACCAGCCAGATATTACAAGGTTCCTGATTCACACAAGTTAATTTAAAAATCCTATTGCAGATCTAGAGACTATTTCACAGGGACCCAAGGGCATTAAGGCTTCTACTGCTAAAAATCCTACCCCTTCTGATAGAGACTCCAGGGCGCTGGATAGATGGGGTAAGAAGTTTTACATGTCTGCAACCTTGGCTATTAGGGCTTTAAACTGCCAGTTTCATATGTTAAAGTATCAACAAAGTACAGTTGTGTATCTACCATAAATGTAGATGTTCGAGTGTATTCACTGTTGCAGTCATTACACTTGGGTTATCCTGCTGGCAGGCTACCCGCAGTCGGCCTGAATTCCAAAGTCCTGGTCTGGCGTCGGTTGCTGTCACCTCTTCCCTGACGTCAGTGCGCCAGGGGTATATAAGATGCAGCCGACGCATAGGATAGGCCTTTGTCCAGCATCTCAGTTAAGCATTGTAAAATCTGATGAATATCTGGAACACAAGTGGTTCAAGTCCTTGTGCCTGGTTCCAAGCATAGAATCTCTTCCATTTTTCTGCATAAAATTTCCTGGTGCTGGGCCTCCTGGCTTACAAAATGACATCCATAACAGCTTTAGAGAGAGGTGGCTATATTATTTGTCATGCAGCCAGATTTAAAGGTTCTGAGATGGCTGTGTAGGATTTGATTGTTTTGATGAGTCAAAAGAAGAGGAATTTGAGGTAAAGTCCAGGCTGGGCCTTGAGACAAGCTCTTTAGGATTGGGTACCAGTGCTGGCGTGGCCAGTCTGGGGCAATCAGAATCATTTTTGGCTTCTCTTGTCTGACTTTTAGGAGTACCTTGGGAAGGAGAGGCAGTGGTGGAAAGGCATAAACTGTTCGGGTTTTCCAGCTGAATGATACAGCATCCACTTCCCATGCTTGTGAGTGATAAGTCCTTGTGCAGAATCTCTGTAGTTGGCAGTTGTGAAGGGATGCAAATAGATTTATGTCTGGGCATCCCCATTTCCTTGTTATCATGCTGAAGACCTGTGGATCTAGTTTCCACTCGTGAGGGTCCATGAGGTTTCTGCTTAGTTCGTCTGCCAGAGTATTTTTCTTTCCTGGCAGGAATTGTGCCTGCAGATGTACTTGATAGGTCAGTGCTGTGTTCCACAAAGTCATGGCTTGCCTGCAGAGGGGATAGGAATGTGTGCCCCCTTGCTTGTTTATGTACCACATAAACTGCAGTATTGTCCGTATTTAGTAATAGTTGTCCTGGATGTAGTAGATCCTTTAAGGCTGTCAGGGCATTCTGTACAGCTAGCATCTCTTTTTGATTGATATAAAGATGCATTTGGTCCGCGGGCCACATGCCCTGAATACATTTTCCTGCCAAGTGTGCCCCCCAGGCATAATCCGATGCATCTGTTGTTAGTGTCTGCCTGGCTGTGGGTAAAGTGAAAGGCTGTCCCTTGTTGTGGTGACAGGCCAGTGCCCACCATCGAAACTCCTGTTGCAGGCAGGGAATAAGAGTTATTATTGTTTCCAGGCTGTGGCAATGTTGAATCCAAACACTTTTTAGATACCATTGTAGCTTCCTCATTTGCAGTCTTGCATATGGAATTAGTAAGATGCAGGATGCCATGAAGCCCAAAGCCTGCAGAATTTTTCTTGCAGGTAGCTGGGTCTTTGTTGCCATCATTTGAAAGTAAAGTAATGAGTCAGTTGCCTTTGCTTGTCTGGCGTGAGATAAGCCACCAGGGCAGTTGTATTTAAGTTTGCACCCAGGAATATTATCTCTTGAGAGGGCACTAATTTTGATTTATTTTCATTTACTGTGTACCCTAGGCAAATTAGTAATCTTTTTACAAACGCCAGATGCTTTAGTAGAATGTCCTTGCTCTCTGCCTCAATAAGGCAGTCGTCCAAGCAGGGATATATTTGAATTCCTTTTTGTCTGCAAAATGCAATTACTGGTGCCAGGCATTTTGTGAAGACCCTGGGCGCAGTAGATATGCCCAAGGGCAGTGCAGAGAATTGGTAATGCATTGAGCCAGCTGTGAATCTGAGGTATCATCTGCAAGACTGTCCGATTGGGACATGCAGGTATGCCTCTTTGAGGTCCAAAGTAACTAGCCAAGCCTTCTTGCCCAGCATGGGTAGAAGTTGCTGCAGTGTCAACATTTTGAATTTTGGAACATCCAGGAAAGTGTTTAGAATAGACAGGTCCAGTATTGGTCTCCAGGCTTTGTCCTTTCTGGGTACCAAGAAAAGTCTTGAGTAAAATCCTTGCCACTGTTCTTGCTGTGGTACTTTTTGAATAGCCCTCCATGTCCATGAGAGCAGTAATTTGTTTTTGTGCCTCTGCCCACTGATTTTGTGGCAGGTCTGGCATACCTTTTGACCTTGGTAGGGTGTGAAAGTGGAACCTGTAACCCTGAGAAACAATATTCAGTACCCATTTGTCCTGGGTGATCATGTGCCAATTTTGTGAGAAAAGTGCTAGTTTTACCCCTAAGGGTGCTGCCAAAAGGTAAGTGCTTGGCATTTGTAGAGGAAAGTCATTGGGACCGTTTCCTATAAGGTTGTGATTTGTCTTCTCCGCCTTTGGGGGCTAAAGCACCCCATTGTTTAGGTCTGTATGAGCCTTGGGGCAGAGATCTGCCTCTTGGGCATCTGTATCTGCCTCTTTGTGGCCTGTCTGACACTGGAAAGGACCAATTTTTAGAAGGCCCAGTTCCTGCTAAATCTAGGTGGCTGAACCTGTAAGAAATCCTTTACTGTCTGCATTGATTTTGCTTTATCCTCCATTTTCTTTAACACCTCTTCTGCCTTAACACCAAACAAAGTATCATGCTGTAATGGAGCATCCAATAATTTTGCTTTAACATGATCAGGTAAACTCTTCTTTTAACCAAGCATGCCTTCGAATGACTGAACATGTAACTGTGGCTCTGCAAGATGCCTCTAATGAATCAAAACCACATTGCAAAGTATGCTTTCCCACTTGTTCAGCTGCATGCAATAAACCCTGCATTTCCTTGTTCTCAGGACATTCAGAGCTTGTAAGCATTTTCTGTTTTAGCAAAAACATTAGGTATTGTTGATATTTAAGCATATGAAACTGGCAGTTTAAAGCCCTTACAGCTAAAGTAGCAGAGATGTAAACTTTTTCCCCCCATCTGTCCAGTGCTCTAGAATCCCTATCAGAGGGAACAGGGTTTTTTGCAGTGGAAGCCTTGACCCCTTTGGGACCCTGAGAAATAGTTTCTGGATCAGCATTAGGGTTTGTATAAAGAAATGTATGAGAATCTGGAACCCCGTAGTACCTATCTGGCTTAACTGGTGCAGGGGGTAAAGAATCAGGAGTCAAACTGGATTCAGAAAAAACATAATCAACAATATCTAGTACAGGGGGGATAGCAAGAGGCCTGTCCTGAGGCAATAAAAGAAAGTCTCTGAGCCTTTTCTTGGATTCTGAATAATCCTAGCTCTCCCAATGGAAATGTTCCCTCATGGTGTGCAGGGTTTCCCCAAAAGAGTAGTCCTCAGGAGGAGAGTCTGAAGGGATAGATTTTTCAGCATCAGAGTCCTCATAGGGAGGAAGAGAATATCCCTGTTCTGAAGAGGAATCAGAAGAAATAGAAACCTGATCTGAGGAGTCATAGTCCGTGTCTTGCCTAGGCCTTTTATCAGGAAGGGGATGGGAACCCTTGATCAAAGTAATTAGGTCCTCGGCCATTTTGAGCATCTGTTTCTTTGACATGGATGACTGTCCAGGAGAATGCTGTACTTGTTTCTTTGTCTTTAAAGGTGTTTTAGACTTTGCCTTGGCTGCTGAAGAGGTCTTGATAGTAAGCTATGTAGGTCTGAAAACACCCTCAGAAGCCGATGCCTGCTCAGCGGCTCCAGACCCATCTGAGGTAATTGTTTCTGTAGGCCCAATACCTTGAGTTTCCAGAGGCCTAGCTGTCTCCACGTGGGAGTCGGAGGCGGCCTGTGGCTCTGAGGTAGCGGGTGTCCGGGGCTGCGAAAGCGCCACACTGAAAACCGGCGAGCCGGCAACTGGCCTAGAAGAGGCTTCGTCGGTTTTGGACCTCGGATGCCTGTCTTTCTTTGTCCTTGCGCTTTTTATGGACTCCGGTCGTCGGTTGTTCCGACGGCATTATATAGTTAAACCTTCGGCCAAAGTAATGAAAAGCAAAATCGAACCGACGCTTAATAGTGCGTTGGTTGAATCTAGCACAAAACCAACAACTAGCAACATCGTGGTCAGGGCCTAGGCAAGCAATACAGTAAGAATGAAAATCCTTATGAGGTATTTGCTTCCCACAAGAAATACAATTGTCATTTTTACTGACATCGGCCTGGAGCAAGAAAAAGTTTCCCCAACGGAGTACTTAGCTTTATTGAAGACTTCGGATCTGAAATTCAAATTCGAAAATCTCAGAAGTCGGCCGACCGGCACTTGCGAATTGCTTTTGCTTCAGGCACCGCGCGGCAAGAAAGACTGAAGAAAATGGCATTGGCTGCATCTTATATACCCCTGGCGCACTGACGTCAGGGAAGAGGCGACAGCAACCGACACCGGACCAGGACTTTAGAATTCAGGCCGACTGCGGGTAGCCTGCCAGCAGGATAACCCAAGTATAATGACTGCAACAGTGAAACAGGATGAACATCATGTTATTGGATTGCTTAAACAGAAAATGATGTTGATTCCTGACTGTGCTGAAAATAAAGAATTACAGGATTTAATGCATTCCTGCTGAACAGGTTGGAAAACATACTTTGTAATGTGGATTTGATTCATTAGAGGCCTTTTGCAGGGCTGCTGTTACTGGGCATGCTTGGTTTAAGGAGCAATCTCTGCCTAATCATGTTAAAGCTAAACTGTTGGATGCTCTCTTAAATCAGGACCGCCTGTTTGGCAACAAAGCTGAGGAAGTTCTTAAAAAGATGGAAGATAAAGCTAAATCTATGCAAACTGTTAAAGATTTCTTACAAGTTTAGCCTCCTAGATTTAGTAGGCACTGTCCACTCTAAGAATTGGTCCTTTCCTGCCCCTTCCAGGTCTTCTCAAGCCAAACCCAGTCACAGCAGAAACCCTTGGATCCAGGGGACAGACAAGACTAAGCAGTGGGAGGTTTCTGCATCCAAATCTGGGAGTAGTAAGACTCCCCCCTATGGAAAACTGTCTCAATGACTTGCTTTCAAAACTCCCAAGTACTTCCCAATTGAATGCTCCTTTAGGCAGAAAGATTGGTCTGCAGACCAAAAACTGGGAACTCACTACCCAGGACAAATGGGTTTTAAATATAGTGTCCCAAGGATACAGATTTCACTTCCACACATTACCAACACCAAGCGGGTGGCCAGATCTACCCCCAAATCAGTGAACAGAGGCCCAGAAGAGGAAAATGGACATGGTTTCTATTCAAGACTTTTCCTGATACCCAGGAAAGGCAATACATGGCATCCTATCCTGGACCTTTCTACTCTAAACACCATTCTGGTGATTCCAAAATTCAAAATGCTGACTCTTCACCAGCTGCTTCCTATGCTAGGCAAAGATGCATGGTTGGCAACACTAGACTTAAAAGACACATACCTGCACATCCCTATCAGGGAGAGTCTTGCAGGAGATACCTACACTTCAAAGCAGGCTACATGCACTATCAGTTCTCTGCACTGCCCTTTGTGAATACCCTGGGCACAGTAGATAAGCCAAAGTGCCTAGCTCCAGTCATTGCATTTTGCAGGCAAAGAAATATTCAAATATACCCATACCTGGACAATTGTCTAATTCAGGCAGAAAGCCAGTTCATATTTTTGAATAATCTGTCACTTGTTCAAGGTGTGCTGACTTGTCTGGGGTACACCATAAATGAACAGAAATCACACCTTGTACCCTGTCAACAAATTAAATTCCTAGGAGCAAGCTTGAATACAGCTTCCCAGATGGCTTTCCACATGCCAGAGAAATGGATTCATTTGACAACCTATTTCAAACAAGTGGCCACAAAAACCCAGTTATCTGCAAGGCAAATACTGCAAGCCTTGGGGTTCATGGCCTGCTGCATTCTTCTAATTCCATATGCAGGGCTGCATATGAGGAAACTACAATGGTATATCAAAAGCCTATGGTGTCAACATTCACGGGATCTAGAAGCAATGATTCCTCTCATACCTTGCCTATGCCTATAATTCCTTTGGTGGTCAGAGACCTGCCACCAAAACAAAGGACTACCATTCACACCACCCCCTGATGCCCAAACCCTAACAACAGACGCATCAGACTATGTATGGGGGGCTCACCTGGCAGGGAAGTGCATTCAGGGCAAATGGAACCCAAGTCAAATGTACCTGCACATAAATCAAAAGGAAATGTTAGCTGTACAGAATGCTCTGACAGCCTTTCAAGGACCACATTCTTCCTGGACAACTAATGGTAAAGACAGACAACACCACTGTCATGTGGTACATAAACAAGCAGGGGGGGTACACATTCTTACCCCCTCTGCAGACTAGCCATGGCATTGTGGAACACAGCCTTGAGCTACCAAGTGAATCGACAAGCTCAATTCCTGCCAGGAAAACTAAATACACTGGCAGACGGACTAAGCAGAAACCTCATGGACCCACACGAGTGGAAACTGGAACCAAGGATTTTCAGCATGTTGACAAGCAAATGGGGGAGCCCAGATATACACCCGTTTGCCTCCCCCCAGAACCATCAATTGGACAAATTTTGCACAAGGATTATCCACAAGCTAGCTTGAAAAGTGGATGCTCTATCCTTCAGCTGGAAAAACCTATGAGTTTATGCCTTTCCTCCTCTGCCTCTGATCTCCAAGGTACTAATAAAGATCAAACAGGATGATTTTAATTGCACCAGACTGGCCACGCCAACAGTGGTACCCTCTCTTGCGCAGTGTGTCACGCTTGGCCCTGTGGCACCTGCCTCAGACTCCTTCCCTGTTGTCTCAGTAGGAGAACCAGATTCTGCACCCTCAGCTGCAAACCCCGAAACTAGCAGCCTGGCTAATTACCTAATCTTTCCTTTACCACCCCTCAGTAAATCAGTGATGGATATCATTTTAGAGGCAAGGAGGCCTAGTACTAGAAAATCTTATGCTGCAAAATGGAAAAGATTTTGTGCCTGGAACCAATCTCAAGGGATGAGCGCAGCAGTGCCCAATTTACCTCAGATTCTACAATATTTGACTGATATGCTTCATAAGGACTTGTCCTTTTTCTCCATAACAATTCATGCCTCAGCCATTTCAGCTCATTATAGCACAGAGTCTCCCCTCTTCTCTCACTCACTGCTCAAGGAGTTCCTCAGAGGGACCAAAAATTTAAGGCGACCCAGGAGAGCTCCTACTCCAGCCTGGGACCTTGAGAAACTCACTCTTCCTCCTTTCAAGCCAGCAGCTACTGCAGATTTAAAATTCCTTTCCTGGAAAACAGCTTTCCTTTTAGCAATCACTTCTGCAAGAAGGGTATCTGAATTACAGGCCCTTATGGCAGTGGAGCCTTTCATCATCTTTCATGCGGACAGGGTGTCCCTTAGAACCAATCCATCCTTCATGCCCAAGGTGGTATCCAGTGTGGCTCTTAATAATTCCATTCAATTGCCTACCTTCATTCCTAACCCACAGAACAAAGGTGAATGGTACTGCATTCCTTAGATGTGCACAGACAGCTTAGATTCTACTTGGACAGGACTAAACCTCAAAGGAAATCTGAACAATTGCTGGTGGCATTTGCTGCAGGGACAGAGGGGAAAGCTATTTCAAAACAAACCATTTAAAAACAGATAGGCCACTGCATTCATTTCTGCTATAAGCATCATGGAAAACCTATCCCACAGGGCATCAGACCCCATTCAACCAGGGCTGCATCTACCTCTACAGCCTTTCTCAGGGGCATCCCTACAAGGGACATCCTAGAAGCTGCTACCTGGAGTTCTGTACATACTTTCACCAAGCATTACCATTTGCCAATTTTCTCTAAAACCAGAGCTGGCTTTGCCACTGCAGTGTTGCAGGGCCTTGTAGCTGATCCTAAGTCTATTTAAATTCCTCCTCCCAACCTTACCTTTGGGAATCTACCCAAATGTAATGACTGCAACAGTGAAACACGAAGAACATAGTCCAGTTGTGTACACTTACCATAAATGTAGATGTTAGAGTGCATTCACTGTTGCAGTCCTGGTTACCCTCCCTCTCCCAGCCCCCTTTCTTCTTTTGGCTATACCTCTACTCTCCCTTACTATGCTCAAAAACCTTTTTGGTGTATTTGCTTTTTTGTTGGAGGTATATCCTTGTATTTATAGTTTAAAATTGCTTTCCATTAGGGGGGCACCTGACATCTGGGGCAAGAAAAATTGATGTAATGGCATCGGCTGCATGTTTTATATCCCCGACGACCTGACGTCATGGAAGAAGGGACAGCAACCGACGTTGGACCCAAGACTTTGTTAATCAGGCCGACTGAGGGCTACCTGCAAGCAGATAACCTAAATGTAATGACTGCAATAGTGAATACACTTGAACATCTACATTTATGGTAAGTGTACACAACTGTACTTTTTCTCTAGCCTTGTACCTTTTACCATTTATTTTACACCCAATCTAGATTCCTCACCATATTACACACACTACAGTTACTGCACGGTTGCATTCCTACCCTTCCTACACTTGATGTAAATGTAGGATGATAATTAACTTTAGAACACTACAACCTAAGGGTATGAACATTGACAGTAATATAACTTTATAAAATATTTCTGTATACAGAGTTTCAATATGGTATTTATAAATAAAAAAGTTAAATATGTTATTATATATGGTTATTAAATTTGTATTAAAAAGGGTACACTGTTAAAGAGAAGGAACTTGCCTTAACTTATGCCTTTAAAAGTTGGAAGAATTGAGTTAATTGTATGTAATTAACTGCATTGGTTTGGGGTGTAATGTTATGTCAGTATTTCTTGAAGCCGAAAAGCCGAGATAACAGAAATAAATTGCTTGAGAATTTTTCACCCTGGTGTCATGTCTGTTTGAAGTCTTGCCACTTTGTGTTTCCTATTATATGTATTGTGGAGTGGAAGTGGCTGTTTTTTATTGTACAGTCAAACACTGAAAACCTTATGACTTGCTAAGAAATTTAAACAGAAAGGAACAGAATCAAACTTGATATTATAATTATTAAACTAAATAGAAGATATAAAACAAGTAATGGCCCTTAGAAACAGCACTGAAGATTACTGCTGAAGAAATATTGACAGTTACGAAGAAAATGTATATTATATAGTGTAAGGAATGAGGCTTACATAGTAGTTAATGATGCTGCATCGTTAGACCCTGGGGTGGTGGGAGACCACTTGACATTCTGTCCTATTTACCAAATAGATCAGTAAGTAAGTAAATAAGTAGGGGGTCCGAATGGTGAGATGAAACCATTCTGAAAGACTTCCTAGCCAAAATCTGGCTCTGTTCCTGCTCAACCCTAGTATTAAACATATCCCAATATGAACACGTATCTGTTTATCCCTTACACCTATTCTCTCCCATCTTCATTCACTTCTTACTTCAATTTCTCTCCCTACTCTCTTTCTAAATATGCCAATGAAATAGAAACCATCCAAACATTGTACAGTAACAAAGGAAAGGAAGGAAACAGGGGCTTCTATAGCATTGTACAGTAACAAAGGAAAGGAAGGAAACAGGAGCTTCTATAGCATTGTACAGTAACAAAGGAAAGGAAGGAAACAAGAGCTTCTATAGCATTGTACAGTAACAAAGGAAAGGAAGGAAACAGGAGCTTCTATAGCATTGTACAGTAACAAAGGAAAGGAAGGAAACAGGAGCTTCTATAGCATTGTACAGTAACAAAGGAAAAGAAACCAGGAGCTTCTATAGCATTGTACAGTAACAAAGGAAAGGAAGGAAACAGGAGCTTCTATAGCATTGTACAGTAACAAAGGAAAGGAAGGAAACAGGAGCTTCTATAGCATTGTACAGTAACAAAGGAAAGGAAGGAAACAGGGGCTTCTATAGCATTGTACAGTAACAAAGGAAAGGAAGGAAACAGGAGCTTCTATAGCATTGTACAGTAACAAAGGAAAGGAAGGAAACAGGAGCTTCTATAGCATTGTACAGTAACAAAGGAAAGGAAGGAAACAGGAGCTTCTATAGCATTGTACAGTAACAAAGGAAAGGAAGGAAACAGGGGCTTCTATAGCATTGTAAACAGGAGCTTCTATAGCATTGTACAGTAACAAAGGAAAGGAAGGAAACAAGAGCTTCTATAGCATTGTACAGTAACAAAGGAAAGGAAGGAAACAGGAGCTTCTATAGCATTGTACAGTAACAAAGGAAAGGAAGGAAACAGGGGCTTCTATAGCATTGTACAGTAACAAAGGAAAGAAAGGAAACAGGGGCTTCTATAGCATTGTACAGTAACAAAGGAAAGGAAGGAAACAGGAGCTTCTATAGCATTGTACAGTAACAAAGGAAAGGAAGGAAACAGGGGCTTCTATAGCATTGTACAGTAACAAAGGAAAGGAAGGAAACAGGAGCTTCTATAGCATTGTACAGTAACAAAGGAAAGGAAGGAAACAGGGGCTTCTATAGCATTGTACAGTAACAAAGGAAAGGAAGGAAACAGGGGCTTCTATAGCATTGTACAGTAACAAAGGAAAGGAAGGAAACAGGAGCTTATATAGCATTGTACAGTAACAAAGGAAAGGAAGGAAACAGGGGCTTCTATAGTGCCATTTTACTTAACTGGAAAATCCAGTCCCAAACGAAGTACCTAACTTTTGGCTGAGAGCATTAACATCTTTACTCAAAAATATAGCACTGAGTAAGAATTACTTATATGCACATCCTGAAAAGACACCAACCTGGTTAACAACAGGAAAAACTAAATTCCACCTTTAGAGTGAACCTGCAAGCCATTCTAAGAACTATAGACTAACAACTTGATTTTTCACCAGGTACAAACTATACACTGGAATTGATGGAGACAGAGTTTACAATCATTTAGAGAGAAAAAAAAATTATGGCAATAGAACAAAAGTGTTAACAAAAGTCGCATGGGACAAAGGATCATTTACTGCCAATAAAATCATGATAGAGAATTGTAAAAACAGGAAGAATTTTTAAGCATGGCATAGACAGAGTACAAAAAAGGCATCTGACAGCATTCATGTACAAAGGAATGCTAACAGATGTATAAGATGCACCCTACATTGACTGATCAATTACATTACAGTGACCATGCAATAGTGACAAACCACTTGTCAGTTGAACTATGGCAAAAGAAAAATTATCATCTCATCGATAAAAAATCAAAGAGGGGGGTGTTCCAGGTTGATTCTTTGTCACTGCAACTGCTTCATCTTGCCCTTCACCCATTAAGCTGCTTACTAATCAAATTAGGCTATGGTTACAATTTAGCAACCAGAAAACAACCCTGTTTAACAATTTCTCATTTACTTTTTTTGGTTGACTTAAAACCGCATAGTTCATAAATGAAAGAGTTGAAAGCACAACTACAAATGGGTAAAACTTTTTCAAATATTAGAACAATGACATTAGTCTTTAGTCTTGATAAATGTGCAAAAGCAGCACTTAAAACAGGAAAGCTGCAGCACCAAGAAAATATCAGCCTGGATCAGGAATGGGATATATAAGAATTTAAGCAGGAGAAAATGTATAAACATTTGGGAATAGATGAAAGATAAACAATAAAACATGAACACGTGACTAAAGCTCAGGAAGGAATACTTCAGAACACTAAAACTGATCCTGAAAACTGCCTTGACATCTAGGAATAAAGTTCCAAGCTATAAGTCAGTTTCCCCTTCCTGTTCTTACTTACGGTTTTGACGTGACTGACTGTCCCCAAAAATTACTGGATCGATTGGACACAAAAGCAAGAAAAATGCTTCATGCTTATCAAATGATATATAAAAATCAGTGTATACCAAACTGATATATTTATCACTCTGAAGGCAGTAAGGGCCACCCTGAAATTAATTCCATGTATATGCAGTGGATATAAAAAGTGTACACACCCCTGTTAAAATGGCAGGTTTTTGTGGACCACAATAAATCATTTCAAAACTTTTCCCACCTTTAATTTGACCTATAACCTGTACAATTCAATTGAAAAACAAACAAACAAATCTGTTAGGGAAAAGATATAAAAAATAAAAAACTTGCAATAAGCTGGTTGCATAAGTGTGCACACCCTTAAACTAATACTTTGTTGAAGCACCTTTTGATTTAATTACAGCATTCAGTCTTCTTGGGTAGGAGTCTATCAGCATGGCACATCTTGACTTGGCAATATTTGCCCACTCTTCCTTGCAAAAGCTCCAAATCTGTCAGATTGCGAGGGCATCTCTTGTGCACAGCCCTCTTCTGGTCACCCCCATAGATTTTCTATTGGATTAAGGTTTGGGCTCTGGCTGGGCTATTCCAAAACTTGAATTTTCTTCTGGTGAAGCCATTCTTCTGTTGATATAGATGTATGCTTGGGGTCACTGTCGTGTTAAAAGCTGAAATTCCTCTTCATCTTCAGCTTTCTAGCAGACACCTGAAGGTTTTGGGCCAAAAGTGACTGGTACTTGGAACTGTTCATAATTCCCTCTACCTTGCTTAAAGCCCCAGTTCCAGCTGAAGAAAAGCAACCCCACAGCATGATACTGCCACCACCATGCTTCACCGTGGGGTGGTGTTCTTTTGGTGATGTGAAGTGTTGTTTTTGTGCCAAACGTACCTTTTGGAATTGTGGCCAAAAGTTCAACCTTGGTCTAATCGGACCATAACATATTTTCCCACATGCTTTTGGGAGACCTGATGTATTGTTTTGCAAATTTTGGCCAGCCCTGGATGTTTTTCTGTGTAAGAAAAGGTTTCTGTCTTGCAACCCTACCCCAGAGGCCACACATATGGGGAATACGGGAGACTGTTGTCACATATAGTACACAACCAGTACTTGCAGCTCCATCAATGTTGCTGTAGGTCACTTGGCAGCCTCCATGACCAGTTTTCGTCTTGTGTTTTCATCAATTTTGGAGGGAGTCCAGTTCTTTGCAATGTCACTGTTGTCTGATATTTCCTCCACTTTTTTGATGACTGTCTTCACTGTGTTCCATGGTATATCCAATGCTGTGGAAATTTTTTTGTATCCTTCACCTGACTGATACCTTTCAACAATGAGATCCCTTTGATGCTTTGTAAGCTCTCTACAAACCATGGCTTTTGCTGTAGCAGGCAACTGAGTAAATGTCAGGAAAATCCTACTAGGCCAGCTGAACTTTATTTGGGGTTAATCAGAGTCTCTTTAATTGATGGCAGGTGTGTACCCAAGAATAATGAATGTTGTAATCAAAGCAAAAGGTGCTTCAACAAAGTATTAATTTAAGGGTGTGCACACTTATGCAACCAGCTTATTGTAGTTTTTTTTTTTTTTTTTTTTTTTTTTTTTACATTTTTCCCCCAACAGATTTGTTTGTTTTTCAATTGAATTGTACAGGTTATAGGTCACATTAAAGGTGAGAAAAGTTTTGAAATGATTTATTGTGGTCTCATTTTTTTTATATCACAAAAAACTGGCATTTTAACAGGGTGTGTGCCCACTTTTTATATCCACTGTATCTACAGTCATGGGAAAGTATGACATAGTGAAAGTTTTAAAATATGAAAAGCTGTCTAAGATGACATCTTTGCTTAGTTTAACAGAAGCATTTTGGTATGAAGCAGGAATGGAAATCAAACCAGAAGCAGACAAAACTCAGGCAGCAACTGAATGTGGTGCTCTCAACCGTCTCGCCCCTATGTGAACAAAACGAATTAAGCATAACCATGCCCCTTGGCTATCAAAACACACTAAACAGACTCTCATTACTAAGGACAAAGCATGGAATGAGTGGCATAAAAACAGAATCCCACAAAACAAACTAAAATATAAACAACTCTGTAACACTGCAAAAAAGCTAGTCATTACAGACAAAAGAAACTACTTCTCCACTCAATTAGACTCCCAAAACTCCAATCCACAAAAGTTCTGGAAATCTATTTCCTCACTCCTTAACCCTGGAAACCAACAAAATCCCACACCATCCCCTGAGAAAGGCCCATTAGAAATTGCCCATGCCTTTAACATGCACTTCATTGAAACCATTCAAAAACTTGTCAATGACTCCTCAACGCATACTAACTCTACCCCAAGTAAATCAGATAGCAACACAAATCCCCCCTCCCCCAAATCAAACATAACCTCCCCCACTTTAAATAATATCTCCAATAGCAGCTCACTCACTTGTACCTTTACTCTACAACCTGTACCCACGTCACTAGTGCATAAACTATTAAGTAAACCAAAGCCAGGCTCCCCGTGTGCAGATATAGACTCCCAGCAGAATATTTAAAGGTTGCTTCAAGTGCATAGCATACCCTGTTAGAATTCTCATCAATCAATCCATCTCCGAATCATACATTCCAATACTTTGGAAAAAATCCATTATAACTCCCTTATATAAAAGTGGTAACACCAATGATCTAATTACCGGCCCATCTCTATACTCTCTCCTCTATCTAAAATCCTGGAAAAGTGTATACACACACAACTGTTAAAATATCTCACCAACAATAACTTACTTGCCCCCACCCAGCATGGCTTTCCTCCTGTAAACAGCACTACCACTGCCTTACTTTCATTCACCAACACTGTTAACAAACCCTTAGATGATGGTCTAAAAACCTCTGTTATCCTACTGGTTCTGTCTAAGGCTTTCAATACAGTATAACACCCTAACCTGCTACTACAACTACAGTCCTTAAATTGCTCCCCACATTCACTGGCCTGGTTCTGCAACTATCTTTCTAACAGGCAACAATCTGTCAAATGGCAGAAAGTACAGTTGTGTACACTTACCATAAATGTACATGTTAGAGTGTATTCACTGTTGCAGTCATTACATTTGCATTTATCTGCTTGCAGGTAGCCCTCAGTCAGCCTGATTAACAAAGTCTTGGGTCCTGCGTCGGCTGCTGTCCCTTCTTCCATGACGTCAGGTCGTCAGGAGTATAAAACATGCAGCAGACACCATTACACCAGTTTTTCTTGCCCCAGATGTCAGGGGACCTCCTAATGGGAAGCAATTAAATATAAAAGTACAATGACATACCTCCAACATAAAAGCAAATACACCAAAAAGGCTTTTAAGCATAATAAAGGAAAGTAGAGGTATAGCCAAAAGAAGTTAGAGGGCTGGAGGGAGGGTAAACAGGACTGCAACAGTGAATACACTCGAACATCTACATTTATGGTAAGTGTACATAACTGTACTATGTTCTTCGTGTTTCACTGTTGCAGTCATTACATTTGGGTAGATTCCCAAAGCTATGGTTGGGAGGAGGAATTTAGATTGCATTAGGACCAGCTATAAGGCCCTGCAAGACTGCAGTGGCAAAGTCAGCTCTGGATTTCAAGAAAATTGGCAAATGATGATGCTTGGTGAAAGTATGTACAGAACTCCAGGTAGCAGCGTCTAGGATGTCCCTGGTAGGGACGCCTCTGAGAAAGGCTGTAGAGATAGATCCAGCCCTGGTGGAGTGAGGTCTGATCCCCTGGGGGAGAGGTTTTCCATGGTGCTTATAGCAGAAATGAATACAATGGCCTATCCATTTAGAAATGGTTTGCTTTGAAATAGCCTTCTCCTCTGCCCCTGCAGCAAATGCCAACAGCAGTTGTTCAGATTTCCTTTGAGGTTTAGTCCTGTCCAAGTAGAATCTAAGCTGTCTGTGCACATCTAAGGAATGCAGTACCATTCACCTTTGTTCTGTGGATTGGGAAAGAAGGTTGGCAAATGAATGGACTGATTAAGAGCCACACTGGATACTACCTTGGGCATGAAGGATGGATTGGTTCTGAGGGACACCCTGTCCGCATGAAAAATGATGAAAGGCTCCACTGCCATAAGGGCCTGTAATTCAGATACCCTTCTAGCTGAAGTGATTGCTAAAAGGAAAGCTGTTTTCCAAGAAAGAAATTTTAAGTCTGCAGTAGCAGCTGGCTCGAAAGGAGGTACAGTGAGTTTCTAAAAACAAAGTTAAAGTCCCAGGCTGGGATTGGAGCTCTCCTGGGTGGTCTCAAATTTTTGGCCCTCTGAGGAACTGCTTGAGCAGTGGATGAGAGAAGAGGGGAGGTTCTGTGTTATAATGAGCTGAAATGGCTGAGGCGTGGATTTTAATGGAGGAGAAAGACAGGCCCTTGTGAAGCATATCAGTTAAGTATTGTAAAATCTGAGGTAAATTGGGCGCTGCTGTGCTCATCCCTTGAGACTGGTTCCAGGCGCAGAATCTTTTCCATTTTTCAGCATAAGATTTTCTAGTACTAGGCCTCCTTGCCTCTAAAATGATATCCATCACAGGTTTACTAAGGGATGGTAAAGGAGAAATTATGTAATTAGCCAGACTGCAAGGTTCAGTGTTAGAAGCTGAGGGTGCAGAATCTGGTTCTCCTGCTGAGACGACAGGGAAGGAGTCTGAGGCAGGTGCCATGGGGATAACCATGACACAGTGCACAGGAGGGGGTACCAGTGTTGGCGGGGCCAGTCTGGAGCAATCAAAATCGTCCTTGGTTTGTCCCATTTGATTTTTAGTAGTACTTTGGAGGACAGAGGGAGAGGGGGGAAAAGCATAGACTGATGGTTTTTCCAGATGAAGGACAGAGCATCCACTTTCCAGGCTTGTTTGTGGGGAGTCCTTGTGCAAAATTTGTCCAATTGGTAGTTCTGGGGAGAGGCAAACAGGTCTATAGCTGGGCTCCCCCATTTGCTTGTCAACATGTTGAAAATCCTTGGTTCCAGTTTCCACTCGTGTGCATCCATGAGGTTTCTGCTTAGTCCGTCTGCCAGTGTATTTAATTTTCCTGGCAGGAATTGAGCTTGTAGGTCCACTTGGTAGCTCAAGGCTGTGTTCCACAATACCATGGCTAGTCTGCAGAGGGGGGTAAGAATGTGTACATAAGTACCACATAACAGTGGTGTTGTCCGTCTTTACCATTAGTTGTCCTGGAAGAATGTGGTCCTTGAAGGCTGTCAGAGCATTCTGTACAACTAACATTTCTTTCTGATTGATATGCAAGTGCATTTGACTTGGGTTCTATTTGCCCTGAATGCACTTCCCTGCCAGGTGAGCCCCCCATGCATAGTCTGATGTGTCTGTTGTTAGGGTTTGGGTGGCAGGTGGTGGTGTTAAAGATATTCCCTTGTTTTGGTGGCAGGCCTCTGACCACCAAAGGAACTCTAGGCGTAAGCAAGGTATGATAGGAATCATTGCTTCTAGATCCTAAGAATGTTGACGCCACAGGCTTCTTAGATACCACTCTAGTTTCCTTATATGCAGTCTTGCATATGGAATTAGAGGAATGCAGGAGGCCATGAACCCCAAGGCTTGCAGTATTTGTCTTGCAAATAACTGGGTTTTTGTGGTCACTTGTTTGAAGTAGGTTGTCAAATGAATTTATTTCTCTGGCGTGAGATAAGCCATCTGGGAAGTTATATTCAAGCTTGCTCCCAGGAATATAATTTGATGACAGGGTACCAGGTGTGATTTCTTTCCGTTTATGGTGTACCCCAGACAAGTTAGAACCCTTTGTACAAAGGCCAGATGATTCAATGCCCTGACTTTCTGCCTGAATTAGACAATCGTCCAAGTATGGGTATATTTGAATATTTATTTGCCTGCAAAATGCAACAACTGGAGCTAAGCACTTTGTGAATACCCTGGGCACAGTAGATAAGACAAAGGGCAGTGCAGAGAACTGATAGTGCATGTAGCCTGCTTTGAAGCGTAGGTATCTTCTGCAAGATTCCCTGATTGGGATGTGCAGGTATGCTTCTTTTAAATCTAGTGTTGCCAACCAGGCATCTTGCCTAGCATAAGAAGTAATTGATGAAGAGTCAGCATCTTGAATTTTGGAATCTCCAAAAAGGTGTTTAGAGTGGACAGGTCCAGGTCCAGGATAGGATGCCATGAATTGGCTTTTCTGGGTACCAGGAAAAGTCTCTAGTAGAAACCTTGTCCCTTTTCCTCTTCTGGTACCAGTTGAATAGCCCCCATGCTTAAGAGAGAAAGTACTGGTTTTTGGGCCTCTGCCCACTGATTTGGGAGTAGGTCCGGCCACCCGCTTGATGTTGGCAACGTGTGGAAGTGAACTCTGTATCCCTGGGACACTATATTTAAAACCCATTTGTCCTGGGTAATGAGTTCCCAATTCTTTGCATGAAGAGCAATCTTTCCCCCCAAAGGGGCAGTCAGTTGATAAGTGCTTGGAAATTTTAAAAAGAAGTCATTGAGACTGTTTTATCACAGGACGGAGTCTTTATTATTCCCAGATTTGGAAGTGGAGGCCCCCCACTGCTTAGTCCCATGTGTCCCCTGGGACTGAAACCTAGGGTTTTTGCTGTATCTGGGTTTGGCTTGAGAAGACCTGGAAGGGGCTGGAAAGGACCAATTCTTAGAGGGCCAGTGTCTACTAAATCTAGGAGGCTGAACTTGTAAGAAATCTTTAACAGTTTGCATAGATTTAGCTTTATCTTCCATCTTTTTAAGAACTTCCTCAGCCTTGTTGCCAAACAGGCGGTCCTGATTTAAGGGAGCATCCAACAATTTAGCTTTAACATGATCAGGCAAAGATTGCTCCTTAAGCCAAGCATGCCTTCTGAGCACAGACCCAGTAACAGCAGCCCTGCAAGAGGCCTCTAATGAATCAAAACTACATTGCAAAGTATGTTTTCCAACTTGTTCAACAGAATGCATTAAATCTTCTAATTCTTTATTTTCCACACAGTCAGGAATCAACATCATTTTCTCTTTAAGCAAACCAATAACATGTTTCTGATACTTTAACATATGAAACTGGCAGTTTAAAGTCCTAATGGCCAAGGTTGCAGAAGTGTAAACCTTCTTACCTCACCTATCCAGCGCTCTGCAGTCTCTATCAGAAAGGGTAGGATTTTTAGCAGTAGAAGCCTTAATGCCCTTGGGCCCCTGTGAAACCGTCTCTGGATCCGCAATAGGATTTTTAAAAAGGAACTTGTGGGACTCAGGGACCCTGTAGTATCTGTCAGGTTTTCTGGGAGCAGGAGGCAAGGAATCAGGGGCCAAACTAGACTCCGAAAAAGCATCAACAATGTCTAGTACAGGAGGAATAGCTAAAGGCCTATTGCTGAGGTAGGAGAAGGAAATCCCTAAGCCTCTTTTCTGAATCAGAAAAATCCTGGCTTTCCCAGTGGAAATGCTCCCTTAGAGTATGTAAGGTTTCCCCAAAAGAAAAATCCTCATGAGGGGAAGCAGAGGGAATGGAGTCCTCTGCATCAGAATCTTCATAAGTAGATAAGGGCAAATCCAGATCATCAGAAGAATCTGAAAAAACAGAATCCTGGTCAGAAGATTCATAATCAACTTCAGTCCTAGGCCTCTTAGAAGGGGGGGGGGGGGTTGGCTACTCCTGATTAGAGTTATTAGATCTTCAGCCATTCTTATCATTTGTTTTTGTAGGCATAGAGGCCTGAGCATGTGACCTGGGAGTCATTTTTTTAGGCATGGTTCGAGATTTAGGCCTAAGTAGAGAAGATAGCGTCATTTTAATATGCAGGTCCGTAGGCCTGAATACTCCCTCAGAAGCCAGTGCCTGCACAGCGGCTCCGGACCCATCCAAGGTAGAGACATCCACGGGTTCCATAGTTGAAGCATCTCGCGGCATACCAGACTCCGAATGGGTCTCAGTAGAGGCCTGCAAATCAGAAGTAGTGGGTATCAGGGACTGTGAAAGCATCTCACTGATGAGTACCGGCGAACTGGTGACTGGCTTAGAAACGTCGTCGGAAGTTTTGGACATTGGTGGCCTGTCTTTGCCTTTATCTTTGCATTGTTTCAGAATCCCAGTAGTCGGATGGCTAACTAATGATATTTCTGGATAATTAAACCGAGAACCGAAATATTTAGAGGCGAAAATATACCAACGACGGATAGTGCACTGATTAAATAAAGCACAAAACTGACAGCAAGGTACGTCGTGGTCAGGGCCTAAGCAAGGAATACAGTACGAATGAAAATCTTTATGAGGTATTTGCTTTCTATAAGTAATGCAATTATTAACTTTTACTGACATCGGTAAGGAGCAAGAAAAAGTTTCTCCAATGGGGTACTTGGCTTTAGTTGAAGACTTTGGTTCTGAAACTTGAAAACGAAAATTTCAGGAGTTGGCCAACCGGCACTTGCGAACGGCTTCTGCTTCAGGCACCGCACGGCAAGAAAAAGTGATGTAATGGCGTCGGCTGCATGTTTTATACCCCTGACAACCTGACGTCATGAAAGAAGGGACAGCAACCGACGCAGGACCCAAGACTTTGTTAATCAGGCCGACTGAGGGCTACCTGCAAGCAGATAACCCCAAATGTAATGACTGCAACAGTAAAACATGAAGAACATCAAGTAATCTGAATACCTCCTGAGAAAAACAGGAATTCCCCAGGGGTCCATTCTTGGACCACTATTACTTAACATTTTCATCAATAACCTCCACAAAGCTTCCCATCTTAGTACACTAATCCAATATGCAGACGATTCTACAATAATCTCCTCAGCCAACAACCTGACAGAGCTTCAATATCTAGCACAAAAAGCATGCACTTCTATTGAATACTGGCTAAATGATGCACAACTTCTTCTCAACCCAAAAAAATCCAGACTCCTAATATTCTCATCCAAAACCTTAAATCAGGACTTTAATATTATCTTGCAAAATAATACCAAAATAGAACAAGTAAAATCATCAAAACTGCTAGGCATCACAAAAGATGATAAACTATCCCTTGATAATCACATTCATAATGTAATAAAAAAAAAAACACTTCAAACTTGGTAAACTATATAGGCATAAACATTTCATGAGCACACCCACTAAGTTAAAACTGGCCAACTCTCTTTTCCTCCCAACCCTTCTTTATGGTAGCCCTATTTTTATCAACATACATACAACTCTTAAAATTAAATTACAGTCCTGCTACTATAAAATAGCAAAGTTTGCCTGCAATATGCCAACCCGAACAAATCATTGCCTTGCATTGCAAAATATTAACTGGCTTGACTTCTCCCCACTATCTACAATACACCCAATTAACGCTTACCCACAACCTACTATATAACCCCCAACTTTTGCCCCTCTCTTCAGACCATCCTACATACATACACCCCTGCACGAAATCTTAGGTCCTCATGCAAACAGCTCCTAAGTATACTGAAGCCAACAAACATGCTGGACAAAGCCTTTACACCTTCATTATCCCAAAGCATGGAATTCCCTGCATTCATCTATTACTCACATAGACACCTTAAAAGCTTTCAAAACTGCAGTAAAAATCCTATTGCCTCAACAATCAAACACAACAACTCACATAAACCTCCTTAAACAGATCACGGTCTCAATACTACTCTACATCAAATAATGTCTTAACTCACATACCTTGGCTTTTTGTCCATATTTTTTTTTCCATTTGCTTTTTTCTATATCTAGAGCCTATGTTTCTGCACATCACCTACTTCTGCTTTCGCAGCAGCTTTATAGAAAAATAGTGTCTGAAGATGTGAAACGAGTTTACATATGCCTGTATATGATTATAGTTTCCAAACTGTAAATACCTTAAACCTCTGTAAATACTTAATGATAAGTACGATGTTTAACTAAATTGATGACTGATGTGAAATGGTACTTGCAAATGTTTTTCCTTATGCTCTGTATAAAACTGGCTTACATTATGTAATTTATTTTGTGTAACCTTTCTTGGAGCTTTTCTCCCTGGGCCTCCACTGAAAATGGGTTTCTGACCCACTGGACTTTCCCGGTTACCAAATGTCAATAAATAAATAAACAAATAAGGAGAACGATCAAACAAGAAGGAAAGAAAAGTGGAAAATCCATAAATATATAGTGACAAGTACAGAGATCTTCCGGAACAACCTCATGTTGACCAAAATTTGACACTGGAATGGATAAGGAAATGTGAATTGAAACCAAAAGATGAAAAATCAATAATGGCAGACCAGGATAGTGGATTACTTGCACGCTGGTTTACAAAATCTATTTAAAAGGCAGGACAAACAAACAAATGCAGGTACTGTAACAAAGAACTAGTAACAGTCACACATCATGTTGCTGGGTGTGATACATTCATAGGATCATATGAGGTTACTAGGCTAACAGTTCTAGGGCCCTTACAAGCCTAGCCAAGTTCAACCATAGTTTCCTAGAGAGTCTGCTTTGAGCAGACACGAAAATCAGCACCTATTGCCCCTGACCAGGAGGGACACATCTGTAATCCCCCGGGGTAAATTTCTCGTTTCCCATAACCCCTGGGGTAAATTTCCCATTTCCCATCCAATCATCCAAATTACTCTTAAATAGGGTCAACAAGGTGCTTTGTTTATCAAGAATTGAAGTTTGTTCCAAAGGTGAGGTAACCTCTAAGAGACAAATCTGTCCCTTCAGCAAGTTCTGTTGATGTCACATACCAGGTTAAGGTCCTTTGAGCGAGTGACCCATGTGCCATTTGACTTGTGAATAAAACATTTCCATTAGAAAATGGTCAAGGACCGCCCTATATGCAAGGCACAAGTCACCTCTGAGCAATCTGTGTGAGAGTGAAATGACAGTAATTTCATTCTGTCCACATATTCTGAAGACCCTTGCTTTTCTTAGTAAGGAACCTCTATGGTCTCTCTATTTACTGCAGGTGCCTGGAAAGGTGCATACCAAAGGGAGCATTGTAGTCTATAATTGGCCTGATACGGGAAGAGTACAGGGGGGCTTTGACCTCCTTTTTCTGGAGGCAATGCCCTTACTTATGAGATGAGCAGTACAAAATGCCCTTCTTACCACTGTGGAGCCCTGGTGATCAAAGATATGGTTGCTGTCAATCTGTGTGCCCAAATCTCTCACCACTGAATGTGGGCTTAGGGTATTGCTATTGTTGTAGCAGTTAGCAGGAGCAGCGCCCTTGCTGAAGGGGATGACAATGCATTTTTTTGCATTAAGTTTAAGACCATGACTTTGGCAACAATCATTAGTCTGTGTAAGTCTATCTTGCAGGATATTGACATCTTTAGGGGACTCAATGACTGCTCCTAGTTTGCAGTCCTCAGCAAACTTTTCCAGCCACAGACCTTTAGCTTTTGCCTGTACTTCTGAGAAGTAGATTCCAAACAGTAGGGGTCCCAGAACCAATCCTTGTGGAACACCACTGGTTACGGGTCGGCTGGAGGAGGAGTCCCTTATTTTGACCGTATGAGTTCTATCAGTGAGCCAGTTTACAATCCACCTGACAATATATGGGTTGATACCCAGCTGGGTGAGTTTATCAATGATGCCTGAGTGGGGGACTGTTTCAAAGGCTATAGCTAAGTCTAGGTAGGCTGTATGCACAGATTTGCCCTCCTCTAGGCCTTTGGTGACTGTCTCAAAGAAGTCCACCAAGAAGTCCGCCAAGTTTAACAGGCATGATCTTTCCCTGACAAAACCAAACCGGGTGGGTTCAAGCATTTGGAGATTTCCTATATCTCTTGTTGATAAGGTCTATGATGATTCGCTCCATGGCCTTACAGATAATGCTGGTCAGGCTAATGGGTATATAGTTCCCAGTGTCAGTGGATGCACCCTCTTTGTGCAAGGGGATGAGGGAATGACAGTAGCTGTTTTCCACTGCACTGGGAGGAAGGCAGTACTTAAGCTGTGATTGAAAAAAGTACCTAGTGGTGTTGCTAACTCCCATTTTAACCCATGCAGAACACAGCCTGGGATGTTATCTGGTCCCATAGAGGCTGTATTTTTGGCCCTGGACAGGGCGTTTAAGACCTGCTCCTTAGAGATACTTGGAGGGGTCAAGGTGGTAAGGATGCTTTGGGGTTGTGTGGTGGTGACAAGGGAGTGAAGTTTTCACTGAAGCTGTCAGGCAGCAGGTTTGCTATATACACAGGTTATGTATATGTAGTACCATTAACTACAAGTTCCACGCAAATCTGGACCTTTCCCTTGTGGTCACAGATGTAACTAATGAAGCTAATTTGGATTCATAGTTAACTTTAGAGCACTTCACAAGAAGTCATATTAGCTTGTTTAAGTTGAGTAGGGAATGTTTCCAGTTTTGGGACTGTTCCTTACTACTTTTAGACAGCAATTTCTTTCTCTTATTGTACAGCCTTTGTGATGGCAGATATCCACCAGGCAGTTTTGTCCTTCCTTTGGTTCTAACCAGGTACAGCAGAGTCAATACAATTGTAGAGATGTTCATATAAAGCAGTGGTGTATATACTGGCAAAGGTTTCTGTTCAATCAGTGGAGGAGGGGCTAAGAAGCTATTTCTGACATCTTGTAAGAGGCTGTAATTGGCCTTGGAGAAGTTTGTTAGTTACTGCTAGGGGGGGGGGGGGGTCTGGTGTTAAAGTTACTTCTAGCAAGACTGATTTGTGGTCATATTTCACCAGGGAGAACCATACACTGGGGGTGGTATGACTGTCCCCCATGTTGGTGAGCACCAAATCCTGGATGTTTAAGCCCCTTGTGGGGGGTGTCAACCAGCTGGTCCAGGGCACTGGAGTTTACGAAGTCTAAGAGCCTTTGGGCAAGTGAATTAGAACACGTATAATTTACCCAGTCAATGGATGGCTAATTAAAGTCGCCCAAAACCACCTTTACTGACTCAAGTAGATCCAGGTAGGCTGATTGGATGTCCTGATTCATGGAGGGGGTCCTGTAGCTGGCAATGACTTGAAAAGAGGTCTTACCAACAGTCAATTGCACCTAAAGTAATTCAAGGGAATCATGCTATTTAACCAATCAAGAGGTGTATTTATATTTAATGAATATTGATACACCACCTCTTTAGTTTTCACGCTTTCATTATGTGGACTGAAGTGTGGAAGGAAATGTAATCCGATATGGCTGGGGTGCTCTCCACAGCCTTAAACCAGGTCTCTGTGACTGCAAAAATGTCAGTATCTTTCAAGGTAAGGACCGCTTCCAGTACAGTTTCGGGTTTAGACACCTAGTGTTTGACAGCATAACCTTGAGCTTGTTTTTAGAGGGTATTTGTACATCCAGAGTTTTGTTTTTGTGACATTTCCTAAAAAAGACACTATGGGGGTGGCAAGAGTCTTAACCAGTAACCAAAATTCCAGAGGTGACAGATGAAGACCATCTCTGGTAAAGCATCGATGTCTATCGACCATGTCCGCCCAGGCTGACAGATACTGGATTCCCCTTAAAATGAAACCAGAAACTAAGCCAATTTGTGAAGTCAATATTTTTTTCTTTTGTATTGTGGCATCATCCTAGGCGAAGGTAAAATTCTGCTTAAGGCTAGGGACATACTTGTCTGAGACGCATAATCAGAGTCATGTCATGTCTCTCTTCATATAGTCCACTGAGGTACATCAAGTCATTCACACCAACACAGAATGACGGAATCGCAGCAGTAGTACCTGTTGTTGAGAGACTGGAGTGCATGTGTTGTGACAGATCCTGGCACCTGACACAGCTGTCCATGACCTTTTCCTTATCCAACCTGGTGAGAGGGGTATCTGTCTGTCTCACAATGGAGTCGCCTATGACTAAGATGTTAGGTTTTGGGTTTTTAAAGACAAAGCCAACGTAGTGGTTAGTCATTTGAAAATACCAATGGGCACCAACACAATAAAAGAACTAGATTTATTAAGCGCTTTCGTCCTGGAAATCCAGGGCTTCATTAGAACACCATGTAAAACAACACCCTGTATTTATACAAACTAAGTCACATGACAACTAATCAAGTTATTTAAAGTCCTATTACAGAATATTAATAAACAAGTCCATATTTTAAACTTTAACTAATGTACATGACCTGTTAGACAACATATACTAATACATAAAAGAATTTCAAATGTTTAGAAAATACATTCAATACAAAAATTTATAAAAAATGTATAAAAAATGCAAAAGATGTGGCAATTAATAAACATAAACAGTCTCTAATACTTAAAAACAATAAGACCGCTAGGATTTCACAACTCACTACCATTTAGTATATAAAAAAAAATCAAGAATATGATGTAAAATTCTCATATATACGTAAAACACTACAAAGGTTTTACTAACGTAAAGTTAAAGCTCCATGTCTAAGGATGGGCGTAAGATTAACTATCATTCAACCCAGGGGAAACAGTGGCACTAATCCTATGTTGCCAAAAAAGTTCTCTCATGGCAATAATCTTTTCCCAATCACCCCCCCCCCAACCAAGAGTCATGTTTTACAACTTCCACTATACCAAATAAAAACTTATTAAAACTGGGGCAACTAATGGAGTGTATAAAGCATTACTGAGGTTCTTACACTGAATGGCATATACATGATCATACACCTGTTTACAGAAGATTCTCTCAGTCTTTCCCACATAAAGAGAATTACAATCTTGGCAGACAGCAATATATAGTAGACCAGTGCTTCCAGAGTTTCCTGTTTCCAACTTAATAATTTGTAGGGAGTATCCAAACGAAGCCTCATTTCCTACTAAAATGAAGGAGCAATAGCTACAAGCCCCACATTTTTTAGTACCTTTTCTATGACCAAAACTAGAAATAGGGTTTTCCGAATATTTCAAATTGGGTTCGGTTTTAAAAACAAAATGGGGCCCCACTCCTATACTGCAAATTAGGTCCGAATTTGAGTGAAACATCACCCAATTTTTAATCAGAATGTTTTTAACTTCCTTACTGAAACTACCACATTATAATACCATAGAATCAACAAAATCAATGTCAGAATTATGATTATCTTGAATGTTGGCAGATTCTCCACATCCCAATAATGGTTTATATCTGGTCCCCCAACCGGTCATAACAGTAGTAGCACATTCAGCTACTAAATCCAAAGGGTAACCCCTCTCTCTAAACATGTTAAATAGCACAGATTATTCTATCCTAAAAATCAAAGATTGTGGAGCACATTGTAGCTGCCCTTATCATTTGACCCTTCACTAGGTTCTTCTTTCTATGTAAAGGGTGCCTACTCTGGACGTCCAAGAATGTATTTAAATATCTGAATTTCCTAAATAATTTAGAACCAAAACTATTGTCCCCATAGTTCTTATATATAGTGACATCAAGATAGTCCATACTATCCTTAGAAGTACTGTAAGTAAAACTAAAGTATGAGCACACATTATTCATGTAATCTATACATTCCTTAATGTAAATTTCACTATTCTTTCACAAAACAAACACAGCATCCAAATACCGTAAATATATGTGCCACTGATTTGTATATTTTGAGTTCAAAATGTATTTTTTCTCCCATGAGTACATCACCAAGTTAGCGCAACTTGCATCCATCACCACATCTTTAATCTGTCTGAAGTACTCACTCTCAAATAAAAAAAAAAAAATTATTCATCAAAATATACTCCATTAATACCATGATAAAGTTAGTCATGTTGTTATCTAAATGGCTAAGTTCCTGTATAGTCTCGTAGAAAAGGTCCAATCCTTCCTTGCGTGGGATGGACGGGAATTATTTAATCACGTCAATGGTAGCAAAAATACACTCCTTTGAGTAATAATCACTCTTAATTTTCTTGAGGAAGTCCCATGAATCTATTAGAATATGATTAATGGGAGTTAGAATCCCCTTGAGTACTCCATTAATAAACAAGCCCAAAGGGTGAGTAGAGCTATTATGCAAAGCCATGATCAATTTAAAGGGGGGTATTAATATTTTTATGAATTTTAGGAATACTGAACGCAACAGTTACCACTGGATGTTCATTCAGTAAAAAATTATAAAACATTTCATTAATTACCCCTTGTAGAAGTTAATCTTCTAAAAATAATTTTATCTTTTTATGTGCAATATTAATTTCATTTAGGGAGACTACCTCATACGTACTAGTGTCATGTAAAATATCTTCCATACAGTTACTGTAATCAGTTTTATTTATTAATACCATTCCTCCCCCTTATCTGGCTTCATAACCTGGATATTTTCATCCTTTCTTAGTTCCCTCAATAATAATGCCTCTTCATTACTAAGATTATAACATTTCGTGTTGTGTGTACTATATGCCTTATAAATTTCTTGAGTACATAATTTCTTATAACTTGCAATCATGGGATGTAGTGGAGGGTTGAATGTACTTTTCACCTTAAATCCTTTTTCAGGACCAACCATTCCCCACTTCTATTTAAACATAACTTTATAATTTAGTTTTCTCGTAAACAATTTTAATTCAGTAATCACCTTTACCACATCACATCTACAGTTTGGAACAAATTTCAATCCTTTCTGGAGTAATGAAAAATGTGTGTTGAACCTCTTGTTCCACATAATTAAAAATATTAAAACCATTCAGGTTCAACATTTTACCTCCAAAAGCCTCAATGATTATATTTTCTTCTAATAGTTGTTCCTGCTGTTCTTTCTCCAGTGTTGTTTCAACCCTTTGCAATGCTGACCCCCCCCCCCCATTACTTGAGGTTTTGCTAAAAAATTATTTTGCTGAAGTGTTTTATTGCCTATCCTTTCAGATCTCCTGAGGGGATATTCTTTATCCATCCCTTCATCGTTATTCCTATTATAATTAGTACGGCAAGGGGTAGGGGTATGTTTTTGTATATGCCCATCAGATGTTAGGTTTTGGGTTTTGCCTTAAAGGCTTGCCTGATGAGACACTGGAGTGTGATACATTGTGTGTACTATGCTCTGCATGGGATGTATTATGTGAAGTGTGCTTGTGCTTTGGGAGTTCTCTGATGTTTAGGTAAACTTCTGGATCTCCACAAATGTAGGGTTATGTGTTGTTGGTTTGGTTGGTGCTGATGGTGAAGTGTGTGTGCTGACAACCTGCTTAGTGTCAGATGTACTGACTGGTGGGCAAGACAGCCTGAACTCTAGGTTCTTAATACAGCTGCATCTATCACATAATGAATTTGTGTTACGTAGAAGTGTGTTGCCAGTGTACATAATGCAATTGCTACACTGTCTCAGGATGCCTATGTTGACCAGGCTGGCTGGAAAAACTGTGGGAGATTGTCCGTTTATAATTCTAGGTAAATTAATGTGATCAGAAATGGGGAAAGGACAGGAAGGAGTAGGTAAGGCAGATGGACAGGAGAAGAGGTATAAATAATGAAGGTTTGGAGGTTGAGACCTGCGTGGGCACCTCAGAAGTTATGCTGAAAGTTCCACTTGACTGTGAACCACAATCACGTGAAACCCCCAATGGAGAACTAGCAATGTACTATGGGAAAAATTAACCGGTAAGAAGTTTGCATTTATAACTGCCAATGGTAACCACCTCTGTGTGACAGTGCGTAGCAGCTTTTACAAAGAAACCAGTGAAAAAGCTCAAACTGAGCCCTGCACCAATGAAACAGCTCAAACTGAGCCCTGCACCAATGAAACAGCTCAAACTGAGCCCTGAACCAGTAACCTTCATTTAGATAGTCCTATTATATGCTCCTGCCACAAGGCTACGAGGGGGGGGGTCCTCCAAAAGATTATGTCTGCCTGATTTTTAGTGCTCAGTCCTCAAACAGATCTGGATTCAGCCGGTCTGAATCCAACCTATACTACGGACAGAAAAAGTGAAACAGAATTCATGGCAGAGGGCCTAAAAACTGAAAGGAAAAATAATGTGGAAAACTGCTGCATTCGGGATTGTGCAAACAGTACAATAAAGCAGTAGTTGAGAAGCACTGGAAACATGAACCCCAACCATTATAGACAATGATGAAGCATACACCATATGAATCAATCATTACCAACAGTTCAAAAAACAGAAGTGAAAGAAAAAAAAAAACAGATACAGCAGTCCATGACAGAAGACAAAAGTAGCATTGATCATGGAAATTGTTATATTCAGTGACTACAGCCTTTTAACATACAAAGAGAGGCAAAGTCATAAAACATTAGGATTTGCAAAGTCATAAAACATTAGGATTTGCAATCAGAAACAACAGCAACGTGAAAGAATGATACCCAGACAGTTTCAATAGTAGTAGGAGCAATAAAAAATAATTTACAGTCATACTTAGATATGTTACCATTACAAGTAACCCTGTATGAATTACAGGAGGCAATTTTGGACACATTGTGTGTGCTGAGAAGAGCACTCTTGGCCAATATCAAAGGCTGAAACTATACTAACTTCATGAACTCTAATTGTACCATGACTTAGGAATGGGGTCCATTCCTGTCCTGATATTAGAACCCCAAAAGACTTGCTTGACTACAGCAAATGCTTTTGGCAAGTTTAGAAAGTGGATGCTTCAACTTTGCCTAAATATGGCATTCAAAATATGCACCAGGGCAGTGTCCATAATAAGACCTTATCGAAAACCATGCCTCAGGCCTTAAAAAAAAAATAGTGTACTGTTGAACCTATCCCACAACTGTTTACTTGTGTTTCACCTATACCATGAGCATCTTGGACTTTGTACTTAAGAGATGGATCTATAGCTAACCCTCAAAATAAAGTTAATCCTACTGCAAATGGATACTATGTACAGTACTTGTTTTTTCATAATGTAGGCACCTTCCTTTCTGAAGGGCTACAGTTTTAAATCATTAGATGGGCTTACCTATATGGTCTACTTTCAAATGTATGTATTTAGAAGACAGAACATCAAATGAAAAATACACCTTGTGTCTGAAAGGCAAGAGCCTTAATATGTATTTCGAAGACAGCACATCAATTGAAAAAGAACCCTTTTGAATCACACTATATGGCAGCTTCTTCCATACCAGTCACTGGCATGCATGGCGTGAAAGATATGTGGTGTTCAGAACAGATGGGCCCTTGTCATTTGTGAGGCTAGGAACCAAGGATCCACCTTCCTAGTACTGACTCTGCTACTTGGGCAGAAGAAAGTACAGTTGTGTACACTTACCATAAATGTAGATGTTTGAGTGTATTCACTGTTGCAGTCATTACATTTGGGTTATCTGCCTGCAGGTAGCCCTCAGCCAGCCTGAATATCAAAGTTTTGGATTCCTGCATTGGATGCGGTCTCTTCTTGCATGACGTCAGGTCGTCAGGGGTATAAAACATGCAGCCGATGCCATTACATCAGTTTTCCTTACCCAGATGTCAGGTGCCCCCATAATGGAAAGCAATTATATGTTAGATTACACCTCCAACAAAAAGCAAATACACCAGAAAGCTGAAAAACACTAAACAAGAAGAAAGGTATAGCCAAGAGAAGTCAGGGGGCTGCAGGGAAGGTAACCACGACTGCAACAGTGAATACACTCGAACATCTACATTTATGGTAAGTGTACACAACTGTACTATGTTCTTAGTGTTTCACTGTTGCAGTCATTACATTTGGGTTGATTCCCAAAGCTAAGGAAGGGAGGAGGAAGTTAGAGAGCATTAGGACCAGCTATTAAGCCCTGCAAAACTGCAGTGGCAAAACCAGCTCTGGATTTAGAAAAAATAGGCATGTGGTAATGCTTAGTGAAGGTATGTACACAGCTCCAGGTAGCAACTTCTAGGATGTCCCTGGTAAGGACACCTCTGAGAAAGGCTGTAGAGGTAGATGCAGCCCTGGTGGAATGTGATCTTATCCCCTGTGGGGTAGTTTTTCCATGGTGCTTATAGCAGAAATGAATGCAATGGTCTATCCACTTAGAAATGGTTTACTTTGAAATGGCCTTCCCCACTGCCCACTGCAGCAAAGCCAACTAGCAACTGTTCAGATTTTCTGAGAGGCTTAGTCCTGTCCAAGTAAAATTTAAGTTGTCTGTACACATCCAAAAAGTGCAGTGTTCATTCTCCTTTGTTTTGTGGATGTGGGAAAAAAGTAGGCAAATGAATGGACTGATAAAGGGCCACATTAGACACCACCTTGGGCATAAAAGGAAGGATTGGTCCTGAAGGACACCCTCACTGCCATGAGGGCCTGTAATTCAGACACTCTTCTTGTTGAAGTGATGGCTAGAAGGAAGGCTGTTTTCCAAGAAAGGAATTTCAACTCTGCAGTTGTAGCTGGCTTAAAAGGATGTAGAGTGAGCTTTTCCAATACAAAGTTAAGGTCCCAGGCTGGAATAGGGGCCTCTCCTGGGAGGTCTTAAATTTTTGGCCCCTCTGAGAAATTGCTTTAGCAGGGGGTGAGAGGAGAGGGGTGGTTCAGTATTATAATGTGCTGAAATGGCAGAGGCATGAATTTTAATTGACAAGAAGGAAAGGCCCTTCTGGAGCATCTCTGTTAAGTACTGAAAAATATGCAGTAAGCTGGGCACCATTGTGCCCATCCCCTGAGTCTGGCTCCAGGAACACTATCTTTTCCACTTTTCAGCATAGGATTTTCTAGTACTAGGCCTCCTTGCTTCCAGAATGACGTCTAGCACCTGCCTACTGAGATACACTATTGGACAGCACAAGGAATTAGCCAGGCTGTAAGGTTCAGGGTTTGAAGCTGAGGGTGCAGAATCAGGGCCTCCTGCTGGGACAGCAGGGAAGGGGTCTGAGGCAGGTGCCATGGTTCCAGCAGTAACATACTGCGCAAGAGGGGGTACCAATGCTGGCGTAGCCAGTCTGGTGCAATCAGTATTATCCTTGGTTTGTCCTGTTTGATCTTTAGCAAAACTTTCGAGAGGCAGAGGGGGAACGGGATAAACTGAGAGGCTTTCTCAGGTGAAGGACAGGGCATCCACTTTCCAAGCTTGACTGTGGGAAGTCCTTGTGCAGAATTTGTCCAATTGGTAGTTCTGAGGGGAGGCAAACAGGTCTATCTCTGGATTCCCCCATTTGTTTCTCAAAAGGTTGAATATCTTTGGTTCCAGTTTCCACTCGTGTGAGTCCATGAGATTTCTACTTAGGTCATCTGCCAGTGAATTTAGCTTGCCTGGCAGGAATTGCGCTTGTACGTGAACTTGGTAGCTCAAGGCTGTGTTCCACAGAGCCATGGCTAGTCTGCAGAGAGGGCACGAGTGGGTTCCTCCCTGCTCGTTTATGTACCACATAACAGTGGTGTTGTCTGTCTTTACCAATAATTGTCCTGGAAGAATATCGTCCTTGAAGGCCATCAGGGAATTCTGTACAGCTAACATTTCTTTTTGATTGATATGCAGGTGCATTTGACTTGGGTTCCATTTGCCCTGAATGCACTGTCCTGCCAAGTGAGCCCCCCATGCATAGTCTGATGCGTCTGTTGTTAGGGTTTGGGTGGCAGGGGGTAGAGTGAATGGGAGCCCCTTGTTGTGGTAGCAGGCCTCTGCCCACCAAAGGAACTCTGTCTTTATACAAGGAATGATAGGAATCATTGATTCCAGGTCCTGTGACCGGCACTACAAACTGCTTCTGCTTTGAGCACCGCATGGCAAGAAATACGGATGTAATGGTGTCGGCTGCATGTTTTATACCCGACGACCTGACGTCATGGAGGAAGAGACAGCATCCGACGCAGTAATCCAAGACTTTGATATTCAGGCCGGCTGAGGGCTACATAATGACTGCAACAGTGAAACACAAAGAACATCATTTACTGAACATGCACTTGCTTTTTAGATTTGCTATAGTTCAGGTATGTTCTGATGGCCATCTTTAAGGCTTTCAGTTCATTTAGGGGGGCTTTCTACGCTTCAGTGAAATACACTGCCTTCCATATCTTAGCCAACTTAGTTGGTCTAGAGGGATAAAGGTCTAACTATGACTTAGATGACTAGAATTTGACTTGTGGCTTGGGTGCCTCCTGAAGATTAAAGATAGAAATTAAAAGGGTCAAGCCTATTCACCCCTTTTTGTTGGGGGGGTGGAGGGAGGGCTGTGCCTTTGGAACATGGTCTCCTTGGCAGAGACCACAGTACAGACTGGGATAAAACTGGGTGCCTGTCTTCAAGTGGAGTGACCAACTGATCATTTCACGCCACCTCTTGGATGCCAGTGATCATGAGCAGGGGAGGTAGAAGATGTCCCTAAAGAAAAAAAAAAATGATCCTCCTTGTGAATGATGGTGCCACACCTGGTCCACTCACCCCTTAGCCCCAGGGAGGGAATGAGCTGTGGGACTCAAAACCAGGGGAGAAACAAACGGGTTTATACAGCAGTTGAGGTAAGCACAGGATCTGAGGTGGACTACAGCAAAAAATAAAATGTCTTGTCATCTCTTATTGTTGCTGTGATTCCTGAGAATACTATAGACCTGTGGGTCAAATGAGAGATACATTTCTCTGGTAAGTAACCCAGACCTTATTCCTTTCTGCCACTTAGGCTTTGATAAATGGGGTTATATGTTAAAGACTGTGACTTATGTTCAAAAACACAGCACTAAAAATAAATAAAGTAGTAAGCATCCATGTTAAATAAACTTTACATAGGAGACTAGTGAATGAAGATTAACACTTCCTTGACTTATGAACACAATTTTAAGAATTATAACCATAATTATTTAGGCAACATGCGAGTCAAGAGTGGGCCCAAATGACAAATTTCTGTGAATGGGTAGCTAATGCACTGGACATAATTCCATAGAGGCCAATATCGTGAAGGAATCTTGTAAGAATCCAGTCAAATGTGTTATATCTGCCAATTGTATCTGTAAATTCTGGTAGAAAAAAGAGAATCTGAGCAAACCCCATAAAAAATAGCGTGCACATAGCTGTGTATTGTTGCTGCTGCTGCCATCACAACCTTTTTTGTAGTGGAAAATAGTCTGTTCAGACTTTGTTGTAGTAGTTTATGGGAAACTCAGGTTACCGCAAACATCAGCTTACTTGTTTACTTCTATGCAGCCTGACTATGACTACCTTCCAGTGTGGTTGCATGTCATCCAACAAAGAACTGAGGTCTCCGCCTTACATGCATAAGTATTAAGCTTAATCTTCACTTCCTATTAATATTGGAATTCCACAAGGTTTCATATTAGGTCCCCTCCTTTTCAATATATTTACTAATCAATTGCATCATTCCACTCCTCTAGCCTCAGTTATTCAATATGCAGATGAGTCTACCCTCATACACAATGCATCTTCTCTCACACAGCTAGTGGAAATCACACAACAATCCTTTCTACAAGTAGAATCTTGGCTAAACAAATCTAACCTTATTTTAAATCCAAGCAAGACCAAGCTGATGCTTTTTCTCCCCAACAAATCATCCATACCTCCAACCTCTCTTCATATATACTCCTCTAACACGTTCATAACCTCCACCTCACAAACTAAGCTAATGGGTATCATCATTGATAAACTGAAATTTGACATTCACCTTTCTCAATCCATTAAAAAAAAATTAAACTTGGCTCTCTACTGGGTTAAGCCATTTCTTACAAACCAAGCCAGATTGGATATCACCAGAACTCACCTTCTATCTACTCTATTCTATACTTCCCTGACCTTTACCATGCTTAGCAAAACTGAATTTTCCAAACCTGAATCCTGCTATAACAAAATAGTTAGGTTTGCCACCAATTCTCCACAGAGGTCTCACTATTGCTCCTCCTTACGACAACTGAATTGGTTAGAACTCCCCCTACACCTGACTTATACCAAACTCATTATTACCCACCACTTAGTGTACCAGCCAGCCAAAATCCCAGCATTGCAACACCTCATCCAACCTTACATACATACTCAGCAACTCGTTCTAAACATAAAACACTCTTACAAGTCTCCAAAAGCAACAATAAGGCTGGGGATTCACTCTATTCCCATCACATCTCTAAAATGTGGAACACTATTCCCCAGCATATCTTAAACATCACAGACATCTCTATTCAAGAAACACCTAAAAGACTTTCTATATAGCAACTGGACCTGCTCCAGTATTAACCCAGGATAGCTCCTTCCCTGTATACCTTATTCCTATCCCGTATACCTCTCCTTACTTACCTGATTTATTCCTCCCTTCTAACCCCACTCCTCTTTCTTTTTTATACTAACCTGACTAAAAGGTAAACATACCTTCTAATACCTTCTATGAAAACTAAACTCCTTTCTTCTTCAACAATTTTTTTCCTTGTATCATTGTATTCAATTTCTAATTCCTATAATTTTGATGTTATATCTAAGATGCCAGTTGTTCATTTCTATTTTTTCTTTTTATAGTATTGTATTTGTTAATTTTATATTTATGTGTATGTAATTTGTATTTCTGGAGCTTTTCTCCCCGGGTCTCCACTGAAAATGGGCTTACACCCAGTTGGACTATCCCGGTAAACAAATGTAAAATAAAATAAACACTTATAAAACAGTCATGTATGTATCTTCCCAATAGGTCCTTTAGATCTGAAAAACAGTGCTTTTTACAAGACCACAAGCCCAACCTACCTGCAGGCCAACTACTTACTCTTGTGTGGTAGCCAGAGCCTGGAATGTCCTTGCATTAGCAATTCAAACCACTCAGAATCATGCTTCTTTCAAAACTCCTTTGCCCGTCTGCTAACTGGATCTGTATTTGTACTAAACCTCCTCCCTTCATAACCTGACTGACATCTTCATCTTATACATACTCCTATTTCAAATTTCTCTATCAAGTCTCTAGAGACAACTTAACTACACTTATAATGTAGTCTCTTGCATCTTTTCAGTTTTATTTAACTTTTTTGTAATCTTAAGAATGCATTTAAGCATACTCACTATTTTAACGAATTGCTATGGTTTGCCTTTGCATATAATTTTCATGTAAATCTTATACAGTTAAATTTTCTGTATAATATGTTATATTTTTTTGTAAATCTTCACATTTTTAATTCTGTTAAATGTTCTATGTTTTTATGGAGCTTTTCTCCCAGCGCCTCCACTGAAAATGGAGTCTTAATGGCCCAGTGGACTATCCTGGTAAACAAATGCCAATAAATAACTAAAAATAAATAAATGCATGAAAAATGTAACAATACACTTAAATGATTACACCAACCCCAACCCCCAAAACACCCTTGTAATAACACCCTTAAATTGTATGTTCTCTCTATGCACCAGTCTGTCTTTTCTGAAGAGCTTAGAGCTGTTTACTGCCCTGGATTCTGTAGAAGTTTAAACCAAGTATCACATACAGCTACATTCTAGCCTGCAATGGTTTATCCATGTCTGTAGCTAAAACAGCTTAATTTTCAAGCTTTGTACTTTCAGATTCACTACTTTTGGACAATTTCCTTTAACCATGCAGGGTGCGAGACTGCATATAAGAGTTGGAAAAGTGTCAATTCCAGGACTTGGGTACATATTCCCAGCTGTCCTTTGCAGCTATAATGTATGAGCTGATTTATTTTTAAGAAATGGAAATGGAGAGCCTTCTGAGTATTCATTGCTACATACTGGCAGATATATTACATGATCTATTCTTTGTTTAATTATAGAGATTTGCCAAAAGCTTTGATTACTATAAATTATCTGTAGAAGGCCAACTTTGTAGTGTTAGCTGCTCAGTGCAGAAGTGCCAATGGGTATTTTACATAATGCGATGCTTTGGTTATAACCACATCAAGTACGCAATTGCATGCTCTAAAACAAATTAGCTATCGGGTTATTTCTTTTCAATTAATAGCCAACTTGAACTGAATTCTTCATGCCACATAACAAAGTTACTTACCATGGAACTGTAGAACTCTTTGTCATCCACCTGAATTACCACCGGCCCACCCACATCTACAGAAGTTGATGCCTGCTCCTACAAATCAGATCACATTCATAGTCAGAGTTTGAAAATATGAATTCCCATCAAGTACAACAGTAGGGGTCCTGATGGAGATATGAAAAGTCAGCAAGCAAAGTAGCGTAGTAGTGCTGAAATTGAATTCATCCTCAAGTCTTGGTGAGTACCTTCGCAAGGTAGACCCTGTTTTTCACAAAATCTCACCAAGGCGACATGGATACATAGACTGTATTTATATAGCATATATTACGGACAGAAGTAAATCAAAAATAAAAAAAAGATAGCTGGGTGCACAAGACCCAGGTTAAAAAAGTGCCCAATCCTGGTAGGCGCACTGGTGCCATGACTGGAAAAAAATGACAGTGTAGAATACTCAAAATACGGAAATAATCCTACAATGGGGCCAGGTCAGGCTCAGGGGGAGGATGGCCCACCCTGTTGGAGAAGGAAGTAGTAGTCCACAAAAATGACAAAAATTGATTGCCCAAAGAAGAGCCATAAAGACGACAGAATGGACTATTGAGGATAAGAAAGAAATTATGTACTGTTACTATTATGTAAAAAGCCCAGAATTTCCAGACACAAAATATACAAAATGATTAAGAGAGAAATTAGAGGAAAGAAAAATACATCCACAGGAAAAACTGTCACAAGCTTCAAATAAGAATTTGCTTTCATTAATAAAACAGATTTTTGAAAAACAGTATATAGATCAAGAAACTTTGATTTCTTTAGAAAAAAAAGCCCCTGAGGAGGTGAGAAAATATAAACAACAAAACCTAGAGATATTTGAAAAATATAAAAAAGAAATATGGACATGGGAAAGAAAGAGAGATTTGATATGGTGCAATATTTATGCAAAGGAGAAAGCCAAGTTAATTGATATGCAGAAGGCAGTTTCAAAGATATTAGAAGAAAAATACAGGCAAAGGCATCCAGATATGGAACATTTCACAATAAAAAGACTAAACGCACAAAGATTTAATGTAGAAAAGACAATAAGTAAAGTAGAAGTTAAAGAAATAGAAGTTGAAGTTATGGAGTGCCTGCGAAGTGAAGGATTTAATGTAGAAGGTCTAAAACAGACTACATCACAGCATGATGGAGTAAGTCCCCAGAATAAGGAAAAGCAAGAAGAGAAGGAGACGTGTGAAGAAGAAATATGGACAGGGGAAAGGAAAAGAGATTTAATATGGTGTAATATTTATGCAAAGGAGAAAGCAAAACTAACTAATACAAAAGGAGCAGCACCAAAGATATTTGAAGAAAAATATAGGCAAAGGAATCCAGACATGGAAAACTTTACAATACAAAAAATAAGAAGACTAAGAGGAAAAGCAAAAAGAGAGATTAGTAATGGAGAAGTCAAAGAAAAAGAAATTGAAGTAATGGAACAGCTGCAAAGAGAAGGATTCAGTGTAGAAAATCAAATGCAGAAAGCACCACAACAGGATAGAGCAATGGATATCCAAATTAAGGGGAAACTAGTGGAACAGGAAAGCAACAGGTCAGGTGCCATATCAAGATGTTTTGGAGCCTTCCACAGGAAACCAGTATAAAAGTCCACTTGAAGCTAGACAGCAAGGAAAGGAACAAGAAACTCTGATGTTAAGGAGTGATAGGTCACTGAGTTTCCATATGACAAAACAACAGATGACACAGGATGAAATTGGAGAGAATGTGCCACACAAGATGTTATAGAACTTTCTATAGAATGCCCGCAGGAAATGGAAAACAACGGATGTGCCTTCAGTATGGAAGAAAAAGAGTTAAGAGAAGAGTTGCTTGATTTAGTAAACAAAGATAGCTATAGCAAGATCAATGAGAGAAAAAGACTGCAGAAGGTTAATAAAACCCCAAATGTCAGAAGCTTGATAAAACAAATGAACACAGTAATTAGGACTGTCCATAGAGATCCATGCAATATAACAGAAGTAAACAGAATATATTACTGTGCTGCTAAATTAATAACTGATAAAATTCTACCACAGGAACATAGGGTAGCGAGGGAAAAGGGGGGTGAAAGTGAATACCATCATGGAAATATCGAATAGAGAAAACTATAAAGCAGCTAAGACAAGAAGTGTCATTGTTAGAAGATTATAGAAGAGGGAACAGATCAACAAAAATATTAAGAAAGATAGATGTGATAAAAGCAGTGTGCAGTATTAGAACAGACCAGGATCTATTATGCACTATTGGAGATAAACTAAAAATTTCAAAACAGGCGGAAAGACTCAGAAGATACACAGATAAATATAAGGGAAAAGCACAAAATAAGCAATTTACTGATGACCCAAAAAAGTTTTATAGAGAATTGGGAAATAAGGTAAAAGGAATTTGATAGACTGCCGAAAAAAGAGGAAGTTGATACATTTTGGAGAAGTATCTATGAAGATCCTGTGGAACATAAAAAGATGCTAAATGGATAGAAGAAGTAAAAGACAGAATAAGAAGTTTAAAGGTACAGGATATGAAACTGGATGAAATAACAGCCACAGAGATTGAAACAAAGTTGAGAAAAGCCTCTAATTGGAAAACCCCAGGCCCAGATGCAGTACCTAACTTTTGGCTTAAAGTATTAACTTCTTTACACAAGGATCTAGCCATGAGTAAGAACTATTTATATGTGCACCCCCTAACAGACACCACACTGGCTAACAGGCAAAACAATGCTCTTAAGAGTGAACCTGCAAGCTATCCTAAAAATTATAGACCAATAACTTGTCTTCCAATGACGTATAAACTATACATGGGGATTGACGCCGACAGAGTTTATAGTCATTTAGAAGAAAACTCAATTATGGCAGTAGAACAAAAGGGCAATAAAAGAAAGTCATATGGAACAAAGGATCATTTGTTGTTAAATAAAGTTATAGTGGAGAACTGTAAGAAAGGGAAGAATCTAAGTATGGCATGGATTGACTATAAAAAAGCATTTGATAGTATCCCACATTCATGGATAAAAGAGTTCTTAAAAATGTATAAGGTACATCCTACACTGATTGATAACATTACAGTAACCATGAAACAGTGGCAAACCACTTTGCAATTAAGCCATGATAAAGGACAGATTTTTATCCCAGGGATAAAAATCCAAAGGGGGATAGTCCAGGGTGACTCCCTGTCACCGTTGCTATTTGGCCTTGCCATTAATCCATTAAGCTGTTTACTTAACAACTTAGGTCATGGCTATAATTTGGCTTCTATAAAACAACAAAGTCTAATGATTTCTCATCTTCTCTTAGTCGATGATTTAAAATTGTACAAATCAGATGAGGAGCTGAAAGCACAGCTGCAGGTTGTCAAAACTTTTTCAGATGATATTGGAATATCATTTGGTCTTGATAAATGTGCAAAAGCAACCTTTAAAAAAAGGAAAACTGCAGCACCAGGAAAACATCAGTTTGTGACAAGAATGTGATATAAAAGAACTTGAGCAAGAGGGGGTGTATAAATACTTGGGAATTGATACAGGATCAGCAATAAAACATGAACAAATGTGAATAAAGCTTAGTAAGGAGTACTTTAGAAGACTTATATTAATCCTGAAAACAGCATTGGCACCTAGGAATAAGATCCAAGCTATAAATCAATTTGCTCTTCCTGTCCCAACATAGTTTTGGAGTGACTGACTGGCCCCAAAAAGTGTTTGATTGATTGACTGGCCCCAAAAAGTGTTGGATAGATTGGATATTAAAACAAGGAGGATGCTTCATGCTCACCAAGTGATTTATAAAAATCAGTGTATACCAAGATTATATATTCCCCGATCTGAAGGAGGGATGGGCCTCCTTGAAATGGATTATATGTACAGATCTGCAATCGTGGGACTCCACACATATCTACTGACCTCACAAGATCCAAATGTGGTGAAACTTTTGAAACATGAGGAGAATAAATCTAAGATGACATCTCTGCTTAATTTAGCAGAAGCATATCGACATCAAGCAGGAATGGAAATCAAACCAGAAGTGGATAAAAAACAGGCAGCAACTGAATGTGCTAAAAAACAAAAGAAAGAATATAAAGTGAAGGACCAGATGAGAAGGCAAGAAATGTTGAAAAAACAAATATAGTTGCAAGTATAGAAAACATCTGGAAGAGCCTCATGTTGATCAAGAATGAACGTAGGAATGGTTAAGGAGAAGTGAATTTACATCAAGAAAAGGTTAACATTGGCAGCCCAGGATAGTGGGCTACGTACATGCCGGTTTACCAAGTCCATTGAACATTTGGGAGAAACATACATATGTAGGTTTTGTGGAACCGAAACAGACATATGTAGGTTTTGTGGAACCGAATTGGAAAGAGTCACACACCTTATTGCTGGTTGCGACTCTAATGGCAGAGGGACTGTATATTGAAAGGCATAATAATGTGTCGAGATTGTTAAACTGGTGATTATAAACATTATGGTATCGAAGTGGCTGAAAAACACTGGAAACATGACCACAAAGAATCATAGAAAATGATGAAGTTTACATCACATGGGATCACCCAATACCAACAGTCCAAAAGATAGATGCTAGAAAACCGGATATAGTGGTCCAAGAAAAGAAGACAAAAGTAGCATTGATCATTGAAATCACCACACCTAGTGACTACAGTGTCTTGCATACAGAGACACACAAAGTCATAAAATACCTTGATCTGCAGGCAGAAACGAGAGCCATGTGGAAGAAAGATACCCAGACAGTTCCAATAGTAGTAGGAGCAACTGGTCTTATAAAAAAGAATTTACAATCGTATTTATATATGTTACCAATTCATAACACCGTACAAATTGCAGAAGGAGTCATTACTGGGCACATTGCAGGTGCCATGAAGAACACTTTTGGCTGACATCAAAGAGTGAAACAATACTAATTTCATGAACTTTAATCGTACTTTGACTTAGGAATGGGGTCCATTCCCGTCATGGTATTAGAAACTCAAAAGACTTGGAGAAATAAAAAAGACAGAAGTTGATGCCTGCTCCTACAAACCAGATCACATTCATAGTCAGAGTCTGAAATATGAACTCCCATCAAGTACAACAGCAGAAAGGAGAGAGAACTACAGTCTGAATGTATTCATTTCTGGGTCATACTGGTGAAGCACATGGCTAGAAAGGGTTGAGATTTGTCATATCAACAGTAATATGTGGTTATTGACTACCACAACTATTTTTTTCAGTTAAGAAGCACATTCGGCAACTTGATGGACTCTACACGATTACAGCGATTTATGCAGCTCTAACTAGCCAGACACAGAGCTACATTTGTGTGTTCCACCAGAATGCATACTATGACCTCAGACATTTTAAAATACCACATATACCCTGCAACATCATGGCCTCCAATAGTCTTGCTAAGTGCACTGTTACTGCCTTCCTAACTTTTAAGTAGAACAGCATTCCCCGTGCAAGTTTCCCTAGTATGCACTTTGTACAGCACTTATTTCTCTGATGTCCCTAATGCAAGTTTTAAACTCTGTTGGTCTCCTGAAGTCCAAGAGCAGGCTATACCACTCAGCACAATATTTACAAATGATGGCCAGTACAGCCTTGACACTCTTTATGTCTATAGGCAGTGCTGAATGTAGTACAGTTGAACTGTTACAGAATCTTTCCCAAATTAAAACTACTTACTTGGGTTTAAGGAAGATCAAGCAGGAGGGACAGAATAATGACCGTCATATTACACTTCATGCAATGCAAATCACATACTGGGAAAAAGCTATGCTTTTATCTGTCCTACATAATGTCTATGGTGCCCAAGGGACCAAAGGATTGCTGGGGTGGCTGACAGAACTAAGGGGACATCTGTCATCTTACCCCATCTCAGATGGGAATGGAAAAATATTAGAGCTACAGTTTCCACTCCCTGGTGGAAACCGAGACGTCAGGCTCAGATAAATACAGGACATCTATTACTCGAGTATAGGAAACTTGCAAGAGCACAAAAATACTTTGTGCTCGAGTCCCTGAGAATTTAAGTACAAAGGAAAATGCTCCTCCTTTACCCAGTGCAGGGCTGAGCCCAACCTTCTAATTCCCTCCATATGGCATGATCCACACCTAAGAGATGATAAAACTGTCATCACTGAAGATGGGAGGGGATCCACGCTGGTGAATGGAAAAAAAACTGAGCCTATTAAAACAGCAGCAGGAAAATAAGAACAACAGAAAAGTCAACCGAGTAAAGAGAATCATCAGACAAAAAAAAAAGACTTAGAAAAATGCAATACAAATATTTGGACATGTTTTCTGAATAGACTACTGCACAGGAATACCTTTATGGGACCTGTCAAGACATATGCATACATACTTCTAACAACATTAACTTGTAACTCACTGATGTGTGTAAAAATTACATGCAGCTTCTTTCTCTGACTTTTTCAATACAGTTAAAAGTAGGATTATATATAACCGCACTTCAACTGTCCCTACAAATAACTAAGCAAAAGTAAACACACACACACACACACAGACACACACACAGACACACACACAGACACACACACAGACACTATTTCACAGATTGAATATATATCTTTGGAAAACTAAAGGAATTAAGTAGAAGGTTGTACAAATTTTTAAATACGCACACAACGGAACTATCACATGTTCCTAATGTTAGCAAAATATTTTTTTTCCCATTTATACTTTACAATGGTCCGTTACATACTGCAAAATGCAGATAGCCCTTTCTGAATATGAGTAGACAGTCTGCATATCCCTATCTGAGAAAACATTTCCTTTCTATTATGCAAGAGACTGCTACATCTATAACAGGAAACAACTACAGTTATCAAATGTCTTCTCAAGAACAAAAAGACAAAAGTGTCACTGAAATTCAACCAGTTTTCTCAGCAACATCCGTCAGCAAAATGCAAAACTGCCTTAAAGCTCCACAATGTGTCAGATTGAGTTAACAAAAAATAGGTCAATAAGTCAGATTAAATATCCTAACAAAAGTAGGTCAATGGAAATTGCACTAGCCAAGCTATTCTTTTAGATCATCCTCTTTAATGTTACTTCCAAACAAACTGAGAATAAAGGACAGCATATTCTTTCAAATGGGAAACCAGCCACCTCTATCCAAACCAGATTAACTATTCCAAGTTTTTTTTTATGTCATTTAGATTCAAATGCTCAATAAAATGTAAGGATATCTGAAAATATCACCTCAGGAACCACTGAGAAATACTAGGCTTTGACTTTTGCTGCAGTTTTGCTTTATAGCTTAACAAACAAAAAGATTCAATGTTCGAAACCACAGCTGACCATTTTCTAATACTACAAAAGTGCCCTTGACAGATACCAACATTTACATACAACAGCATAGCAACAACGTGGACAACAGTGAAACTCTAAGAATGGTTTTCCATAACCTTTCCAACCCTCACCTAGGGACCTGAAGCACAACATCCAGCTTATACTATACAGAAATTTAAGTATTCCACAGAACTCGTAGTGCCTCTGTAGATTAGGCAGTGTGGAGCTTTTTACCACTCACTTGCAAATTTTGTATCTAATCACAACTTTACAATAACAAGTTTTTCCTGGTTGGAAAATAGTGTTACTGTTCATTTACTAACAGAAATAAGAACCTAACAAAACCCTAACAAAACCCTAAACTAGTAAGCATAGTAACAGTATGCAACTTAAAAGACAATAACAGACACTGTAACATTACTACTATCCAAAATTTGGGGCTCCTAAAGGATCTTCTAATTTCATCAGTGTTGTAACAGCCCAAAGGAACCAGTAATTTTTGCAACTTTCCGTAAAAGCAGATTTAAACCCCTCTGTAGTAGATTGGTCATGCTTCAAGCTACAACTTGATATAATAATACAGAATCCAAGGAGGGCATAACTTATGTGTAAGAAAAAGAAAAACAGAAGCAAATTTATTAATTATATTTTCCAAAATATTAATCCTTGCCATAACTAGCATATTGCACTCCTGAGAATGCTGTTCTTCGGATGAAATATTAAACCAAGGTCCCATCTTCTTGAGTTGGTGGTAGCTCAGATGAATATAAAAGATCCCATGACACCTACTGAGAAGACTAGAGGAAGTTCCCCGATGTCCTGACCAAATTTTTTCAGCAAACTAGAACAAATATCACCTCAGATCCCCCCTCAAAAAAAAATAAGTCATTAGCCTTCTAGGACTAATCCAGTCAAAAATTATACTAGCTTATACATTCACTGTACAACAAAAGATCAGATGAAGAATTATTATCTACTAGCTCAACTAAGACAAGGTTTAAAAAAAAAAAGTCCAGTTGGAGCAGAGGCTGACTTCACTGATCTAGTTTCAAACAGTAGAAAAGATGCCAGAGAAATTGGTAGATAGGATGAAGCATTCATTGACTTGCCATCTTACCTCAGGAGGGTGCTGGAAAGTACAGTTGTGTACACTTACCATAAATGCAGATGTTCGAGTGTATTTACTGTTGCAGTCATTACATTTGGGTAATCTGCTGGCAGGTTGCCCTCAGTCGGCCTGACTGACAAAGTCTTGGGTCCTGCGTCAGTTGCTGTCCCTTCTTCCATGACGTCAGGTCGTCAGGGGTATAAAACATGCAGCCGACGCCATTACATCAGTTTTTCTTGCCCCAGATGTCAGGTGCCCCCCAAATGGGGAGCCAATATTTAAGTAATTAAAAACACAAAAATATACCTCCAAACAAAAGCAAATACAGCAAAAAGGCTTGTAAGCATAGTAAAGGAAAGAAGATGTATAGTAAGAGAAAAAACAGGGGGTTGGAGGGAGGGTAACCAGGACTGCAACAGTGAATACACTCGAACATCTATATTTATGGTAAGTGTACACAACTGTACTATGTTCTTCGTGTTTCACTGTTGCAGTCATTACATTTGGGTAGATTCCCAAAGCTATGGTTGGGAGGATGGATTTATACAGCATTAGGACCAGCTATAAGGCCCTGCAGGACAGCAGAGGCAAAGCCAGCTCTGGATTTAGAGAAGAAAGGTAAATGGTAATGTTTGGTGAACGTATGAACTGAGCTCCAGGTAGCAGCTTCTAGAATGTCTCTGGTAGGAACACCTCTGAGAAAGTCTGTAGATGTAGATGCAGCCCTGGTGGAATGAGATCTGATCCCCTAGGGGATAGTTTTACCATGGTGCATATAACAGAAACGAATACAATGGCCTAACCATTTGGAAATAGTCTGCTTTGAAATAGCCTTTCCCTCGGCCCCTGCAGCAAATGCCACCAGTAGTTGTTCAGACTTTCTCTGAGATTTTGTCCTGTTTGTAAAATCTAAGTTGTCTGTGTACATCCAATGAATACAGAATCCGTTCCCCCTTGTTCTGTGGATTGGGAAAGAAAGTTGGCAAATGAATGGTCTGATTAAGAGCAACACTGGGTACCACCTTAGGCATGAAGGATGGACTGGTCCTGAGAGACACCCTGTGCGCATGAAAAATAATGAAAGGCTCCACTGCCATAAGAGCCTGTAATTCGGAAAACCTTCCAGCTGAAGTAACTGCTAAAAGGAAAGCTGTTTTCCAGGAGAGAAATTTTAATTCTGCAGTAGCAGCTGGCTCGAAAGGAGGGAAGAGTGAGTTTTTCCAATACAAAATTGAGGTCCCAGGCAGGGGTTGGAGCTCTCCTGGGTGGTCTTAAGTTGTTGGCCCCTCTGAGATACTGCCTTAACAGAGGATGAGAGAAAAGGGGAGGTTCTGTGTTGTAATGAGCTGAAATGGCTGAGGCATGGATTTTTATGTAAAAAAAGGACAGGCCCTTGTGAAGCATCTCAGTTAAACATTGTAAAATCTGAGGAATATTGGGCACTGTTGTGCTTATCCCTTGTGATCGATTCCAGGCACAGAATCTTTTCCATTTGTCAGCATAAGATTTTCTAGCACTAGGCCTTCTTGCCTCCAAAATGACATCCATCACAGGTTTGCTGAGGGATGCCAAGGGTGAATTTAGGTGATTAGCCACGCTGCAAGATTCAAAGTTTGGAGCGGAGTGTGCAGAATTTGGTTGTTCTGCTGAGACCGTAAGTAAGGTATCTGAGGCAGGTGCCACGGTGGAAGGTGCGACACATGGTGCAGGAGTGGGTACCAGTGTTAGCGAGGCCAGTCTAGAGCAATCAAAATCTTTTTTGGTTTGTCCTCTTTGACTTTTAGTACAACTTTGGAGAGCAGAGGCAGATGGGGAAAGGCATAGACGGATAGGCTTTTCCAGCTGAATGATAGAGCATCCACTTTCCAGGCTTTTTTGTGATGAGTTCTTGTGCAAAACTTGGCCAACTGTTAGTTCTGGTGTAAGGCAAAAAGATCCATGTCTGGACTCCCCCATTTGCGTGCCAACATGTTGAAAATCCGTGGTTCCAGTTTCCATTTGTGTGGGTCCATGAGATTTCTGCTTAGTCCATCTGCCAGAGTATTCAGCTTTCCTGTCAGGAATTGAGCTTGTAGTTGAATTTGATAGGTCAAGGCCGTGTTCCACAATGCCATGGCTAGTCTGCAAAGGGGGTAAGAGTGTGTACCCCCTTGTTTGTTTATGTACCACATAACTGTGATGTTGTCTGTCTTTATCATTAATGTCCTGGATGAAGGTAGTCCTTGAAGGCTGTCAGTGCATTCTGTACAGCTAGCATCTCTTTTTGATTGATATGAAGGTGCATTTGATTTGGGATCCATTTGCCCTGAATGCACTTCCCTGCCAGATGAGCCCCCAAGCATAGTCTGATGCATCTGTAGTTAGGGTTTGGGTGGCAGGGGGTGGAGTGAATGGCAGTCCCTTGTTTTGGTGGCAGGCCTCTGCCCATCATTGGAACTCTAGTTGCAGGCAAGGTATGATAGGAATCATGGTTTCCAGGCTGTGACAATGTTGACTCCATAAACTGTAAGTACCACTGAAGTTTCCTCATATGCAGTCTTGCATATGGAATTAATAGAATGCAGGAGGCCATGAACCCCAAGGCTTGCAAAATTTGTCTTGCAGATAGCAGGATTTTTCTGGCCACCTGTTTGAAGTAAGTCACCAAATGAATTTGCTTTTCTGGCGTAAGGTAAGCCATCTGGGCAGTTGTATTCAAGATTGCACACAGGAATGTAATTTCTTGAGAGGGTACCAGTTGTGATTTCTTTTCGTTTATGGTGTACCCTAGACAAGTTAGAACCTTTTTTACAAACGCCAAATGTTTTTGAAGAATGTCCCTGTTTTCTGCCTGAATTAAGACAATCGTCCAGGTATGGATATATTTGAATATTTCTTTGCCTGCAAAATGCAATTACTGGAGCCAGGCACTTTGTGAAGACCCTGGGCACAGTAGATAAGCCAAAGGGCAGTGCAGAGAACTGGTAAAGCAAATAGCCTGCTTTGAAGCGGAGGTATCTTCTGCAAGATTCCCTGATTAGGATATGCAGATAAGCCTCTTTTAAGTCTAAAGTTACCAACCAGGCATCTTTGCCTATCATAGGAAGTAAATGTTGAAGAGTCAGCATCTTGAATTTTGTAATGTCCAGAAATGTGTTTAGAGTAGATAAGTCCAGAATTGGACGCCATGATTTGTCTTTTCTGGGTATCAGGAAAAGTCTTGAATAGAAACCTTGTCCCTTTTCCTCTTCTGGGACTGGCTGAATAGCTCCCATGTTCATGAGAGACAGTATTTGTTTCTGGGACTCTGCCCACTGATTTGGGGGCAGGTCTGGCCATCCATTTGGGATTGGTAAAGTGTGGAAATGAAATCTGTATCCCTGGGATACTATATTTAGAACCCATTTGTCCTGGGTATAAATTGCCAATTTCTTACATGAAGTGCCAGTTTTCCCCCAAAGGGGTGGCTGAAAGGTTAGTGCTTGGTAAGTGTAGAGGGAAGTCATTGAGGCTGCTTACCATAGGGAGGCGCCTTGTTGTTTCCAGATTTGGAGGAGGCGGCACCCCACTGTTTTGTTCTAAAAGTCCCTTGTGACTGAAACCTGGAGCCTTTTGAATGTCTGGGTTCTACTTGAGTGGCTCTGGCAGGAACTGGAAAGGACCAGTTCTTAGTAAGCCAGTACCTACTAAACCTTGGAGGTTGCACTTGTAAGAAATCTTTCACAGTTTGCATAGATTTAGCTTTATCTTCCATCTTTTTTAAAACTTCTTCAGCCTTATTACCAAAGAGACAGTCCTGTTGTAAAGGAGCATCCAACAATTTTGCTTTAACATGATCAGTCAGAGTTTGCTCTTTGAACCAAGCATGCCTTCTTAGCACACAGCCAGTTATAGCAGCCCTGCAAGAGGCCTCCAAAAGAATCAAAACCACATTGCAAAGTATGTTTCCAACTTGTTCAGCTGAATGCAATAAATCCTGTAAATCTTTATTTTCCACACAGTCAGAAATTAACGTCATTTTCTGTTTAAGCAGTCCCGTGACATGCTGCTGGTATTTAAGCATATGAAATTGACAGTTTAAAGCTTTGATTGCCAAGGTTGCAGAAGTGTAAACCTTCTTACCCCATCTATCCAGCACCCTGGAATCTGTATCAGAAGGGGTAGGATTTTTAGCAGTAGAGGCCTTAATGCCCTTGGGACCCTGAGAAATAGTTTCAGGATCTGCAATAGGATTTTTGAAAAGGAATATGTGGGAGTCAGGAACCCTGTAGTATCTGTCAGGCTTACAAGGAGCCGGAGGCAGAGAATCAGGAGCCATACTAGATTCTATAAAAACATCATCAACAATGTCTAGGACAGGAGGTACAGCCAAAGGCCTATGTTGAGGACGAAGAAGAAAATCCCTAAGTCTGTTTTTAGATTCAAAGAAATAGTACAGTTTTGTACCTACCATAAATGTAGATGTCCGAGAGGAATGCATCTGCAGTCTTTACAAATGGGTTGTCCTGTCGTCAGGCAGCCCTTCGGTCGGCCGGATTCCAAAGTCTGGGTCTGGCTTCGGCTGGTGTCACACTTCACCCGACGTCATTGCGGCAGTTCTTCGGGTATAAAGGCATCAGCCGACGCCATTTTCCTCAGTGTTTCTTGCCCCAGATGCCAGGTGCCCTCTTGGTTGGCTAAATTTGGATAAATGCCAAAGTTTCCAAATAGTAGAGAGCAAACACACAAAATAAACATGTATGTACATATATACAAACAAATACACCATAAAAGATCCCCCCCCAAGCTAGCTGAAGATTGGTAAGTACCCTAGGAGTACCTCAGAGGGGAAGGAGGGTGGGTAATCCTGACTGCAGATGCATTCCTCTCGGACATCTACATTTATGGTAGGTACAAAACTGTACTATGTCCTTCAAGGATGCATCTGCAGTCTTTACAAATGGGTAGAATACCATAGCTAAACTAGAGGAGGAAATGAGAATAGATTATGGTGTAGTCAGGATCCCTTGCAAAACAGCAGTGGCAAAACCAGCACGGGATCTAGAGTATAGAGGTAAGTTATAATGCTTGGCAAATGTATGCACGGAGGTCCAAGTAGCAGCCTCTATAATGTCCTTGGTAGCCACTCCTCATAAGAAAGCTGTGGTAGTGGCTGTATCCCTTGTGGAGTGAGGCCTGATGTTCTCTGGAGTTTTCTTTCCATGGTAGGAGTAACAAAATCTAATGCAATTTCCTATCCATTTGGAGATTGTCTGTTTAGAAATTGGTTTTCCTTCTTTTCCTGTTGCATAAGCTACCAGAAGCTGGTCAGTTTTTCTATTGTTTTTTGTCCTGTCCAGGTAGTAGCGTAATTGTCTGTGTACATCCAAGGTATGTAAGAGCTTTTCTCCCCTGTTCTGTGGATTGGGGAAGAATGTAGGAAGGTGGATATCCTGATTTAAAGAGACTCTGGATACCACCTTAGGCATAAATGTAGGATTTGTTCTCATGGACACTCTATCTTGATGGAAGATCAGGAAGGGTTGTACTGCCATTAATGCCTGTAGTTCAGAGACCCTTCTTGCTGAAGTTATTGCCAGCAGGAAAGCAGTCTTCCAGGATAAGTATTGCAATTCTGCTGTAGCTGCTGGCTCGAAAGGAGGTAGAGTCAGTTTTTCTAGCACAAAGTTCAAGTCCCATGCTGGCAATGGAGGTTTCCTGGGAGGTTTTACATTTTTAATTCCCCTCAGAAACTGTCTGAGCAGAGGATGCGAGAAGACAGGAGGATCCAAGCTGTATTCTGCTAAAATAGCTGATGCATGTATCTTGATGGAGGAATAGGACAGGCCTGTATGGAAGAGCTCCGCCAAGTACTCCAGGATGTTGGCTATGTTCACCAGTGTCACATCTTGCCCCTTTGCAGTACTCCAGATGAGATATCTTTTCCATTTTGCTGCATAATTCTTTCTTGTTGAAGGTCTACGAGCCTCCAGGATTATGTCTTTAACCCTTTGGGATAAATTTGGGTTAATTGCTGTTATGTAATGTTCCAGGCAGTTAGTTGCAGGGTTTTTAGGTTTGGATGCAGAATGTTGTATTTGTTCTGTGTCAGCAGTAATGGGATCAGGGGCAGTTTCCATATTTGTTCCCGGGACATGCTCCTCAGCAGTGGATACCAATGTTGTCTTGGCCAGTCTGGGGCTATCAGAATGATCCTCGGACGTTCCTCTTTGATCTTGAGAAGCACCTTGTGCATCAAAGGAAGTGGTGGGAATGCGTATGCTGTCAGGCTTTTCCAACTGAAGGATAGGGAGTCCATCTTCCAAGCAAGTGGGTGGTAAGTCCTTGTGCAGAATTTCTTCAACTGGTGATTGCATGGGGATGCAAACAAGTCTATTTGCGGTAATCCCCATTCTCTTGTGATGGTTTTGAAAATGTCCGGATGCAGCATCCATTCGTGGGCATCTGTTGTAGTTCTGCTTAATATGTCTGCTAGAATGTTTTCCTTCCCTGGTACATAAATTGCCTGTAACTGAATGTTGTAGCTCAGAGCCACATCCCATAGGTCCAGTGCCAGCCGGCATAGGGGGTATGAGTGTGTGCCTCCCTGTTTGTTGATGTACCACATAACTGTGGTGTTGTCTGTCCTTATCATCAACTGGCCTTCTTGGAGAAGAGGTCTGAATACCTGGATTGCCAATTTTACTGCCATCATTTCTTTTAGATTTATGTGTAGATGCAGCTGGTCTTGAGTCCATAGGCCTTGAATGCACTTGTCCATCATGTGTGCCCCCCAACCGAGGTCTGAGGCATCTGTCGTGATAGTTTGTCTTGGTTGACTTTTGCCGAAGGGCAGTCCTGTGTTTGATTGACAGGCCTGAGCCCACCATAAGAACTCTTGCTTCAGGCATGGGATCATTGGAATTTTGGTTTCTAGGCTGTGCTTGTGCTGAGACCACAAATTCTTTAGGTACCACTGTAGCTTTCTCATATGAAGCCTGGCATGAGGGACCAGTATTATGCAGGATGCCATGAAGCCTAGAGCTTGTAGCACTTTTCTTGCAGTTAGATGGCTCTGCTTTGTTAATGCCAAGAAGTAGAGAAGAAGTTGCTCTTTCTTTTCTGCAGTTAGAAATGCCATTTGTTTTGATGTGTCCAGTTCTGCACCCAGAAAGGTTATTATTTGGGATGGAATCAGCCTTGACTTTTTTGTATTGACTGTATATCCCAGGGCTTGTAGCAGGTAGATGACTCTTTGTAAGTCTTCTGTTAATTTGTTTTTGTTGTCCGCTTGTATCAGGCAGTCGTCCAGGTAGGGATAGATTTGAATTCCCTGAAGTCTGCAATGAGCGATTACTGATGCCAGGCATTTCGTGAAGACTCTGGGCGCAGTAGATAAGCCAAAGGGCAATGCTGAGAATTGATAATGCTCTGATCCTGCAAGAAATCTGAGGTATCTTCTGCAAATTGGTCTTATGGGGACGTGCAGGTATGCCTCCTTGAGATCTAGAGTTACCAGCCAAGACTCCTTGCCCAGCATGGGAAGAAGCTGCTGTAGGGTCAGCATTTTGAATTTTGGAACAATGAGGAATGTGTTTAAAGCGGACAGGTCTAGAATAGGCCTCCATTTGTTTTCTTTTCTTGGTACCAGGAAGAGCCTGGAGTAAAATCCCTTCCTTGCTCCATAAATGGTACCTTTTCCACAGCTCGCATTCTTAATAATTGAGATATTTGTTTTAGAGCTTCTGCCCTTTGAGAAGGTGGTAGGTTTGGCATTCCTCTCTTTCCTGGTAGTGTATGGAAATGGAACCTGTAACCTTTGTCTATAGTCTGCAAAATCCATTTTTCTCTTGTAATGCAGTGCCAGTTTCTTGAAAATAATGTTAGCTTTCCGCCTAAGGGTGCTTCTAGTTGTTCCCTGGTAGGCGGTGCCACCGCCAAGTCACTGTGATTGAGTTGTTGTAGTGGTGGTGGCTGTATCCGTGCCTCGTTGGTTGTTACCCTGCCACTGGCGACCCCTGTAGGCACCCCTGGATTGGTTTCTGCCTCTAGAGCGCCTATTCCTGCCTCTTTGTGCCTTAGAGGAGTCCGGAAAGGACCAATTCTTGGAGGGCCAATTCCTGCTAAACCTTGGAGGTTGAACTTGTAAGAAATCTTTTACTGTTTGCACAGATTTTGCTTTCTCTTCCATCTTTTTTAGTACCTGCTGTGCCGGGGAACCAAATAAATTGACCTTGTCCATAGGTGCATCCAAAAGCTTAGATTTGACATGGTCTGGTAATGCCTGTTCTTTCAACCATGCATGCCTCCTGATAACTGTGCCAGTCATGGCTGATCTAAAGGAAGCCTCCAGTGCATCATAGCCACATTTTAAAGAATGGTTACTAACCTGCTGTATGTTATGTAACATTTCCTGAACATACTTTTTATCTAAAGATTCTTCAGAGGACAGTTTTTTAGTCAACTGGTCAAGCATAAACTCTTGATATTGAATCATATGAAATTGGCAGTTCAAAGCTCTAGCTGACAAAGTAGCAGAGGTGTAAACTTTTTTACCCCATCTCTCTAAGGACCTGGATTCCCTTTCAGAGGGAGGGATTTTAGAAGAAGTAGCTGCTACAGCTTTAGGGCCCTGGGAGATAGTCTCTGGATCTGCAAAAGGGGCCTTATATAAGTGGTGATGAGTGTCCGGGACCCTGTAGTACCTATCGGGCTTAGCAGGAGCCGGAGGTAAAGTATCAGGAATAGTGCAAGCATCATTAAATGCATCATCAACAACAGATAGAACTGGAGGAATAGCTAAAGGCCTATGCTGTGGCAAGTGTAGAAAGGTCCTAAGCCTTTTTCTAGAGTCTGAGAAATCTTGGCCCTGCCACTGAAATTGTTCCCTCATAGCATGCAAGGTTTCCCCAAAGGAAAATTCCTCAGGAGGAGAGGCTGAAGGGATGGACTCCTCAGCATCAGAGTCTTCGTAAGGAGAATAAGAAGCCTCAGGAGGGTCTGTATGTTCTGAGTCATCAGAGGAATCATCTGTGGCTACTGGCTCAGGGGGCTCTGCTTTAGGCCTCTTTTCTGGAGGAGGGAGAGAGGCCCTGTCTGGATGAGGCTGGGATCCACAAATTAAAGAGATGAGATCCTCTGCCAAAGAAAGCATATGGGAGCTGGTGCTGGGCCTGTGAGAGGGGGGCTTGACAGGCACAGGTATTGAAGCTTTGGCTGCTTTAGCCCTGGCAAAGGCCTTAATAGACATAGCTGGAGGAGGCCTAGCAGCTCCACGTGCAGGGGTAGAAATATCTAGGGGAATGGTGTCTGATAAATCCTGTGAAATCGCAACAGAAGGTTGGATTTCAGAAGCCGTTTCTACCAGGATAGAAGAGGCCTCGGTAGAAGGCAAGTTATCGGCTGAAGAAAGAACCGCTTGCTCGGTTTCGGCCGAAACCGAGACACTCGTGGTTTGCTTAACCGCGGTTTCATCCGAAACCGCGGACCGCGAGTGTCGGTCCTTTCTTCGCTTTTGGTTATTTGCGTAGTCGGAGGATCCGACGGCATAATGTAGGCAAAATCGGAGCCGAAAATCTGTTCAGCAAAGTCCGAGCGACGTCTAAGCGTCCGTCGGTTAAAAGAAGCACAGGCTAGACAAGCTGCTACATCGTGGTCTGGGCCTAAACAATGTATGCAAATGGAGTGGAAATCTTTATGAGGTATTTGTTTCCCACAAGATAAACAGTTATTAACTTTCTCTGACATCGGCTGAGGCAAGAAAGAGTCCCCAACGGGGTACTTAGCTTTATAGAAGTCTTCGAAGTAGTATTCGGTAGTAGTAATCTCTGGATCTGACCGACCGGCACTTGCGAACAGCTTCTGCTTCAGGCGCCACGCGGCAAGAAAGACTGAGGAAAATGGCGTCGGCTGATGCCTTTATACCCGAAGAACTGCCGCAATGACGTCGGGTGAAGTGCGACACCAGCCGAAGCCAGACCCAGACTTTGGAATCCGGCCGACCGAAGGGCTGCCTGACGACAGGACAATCCATTTGTAAAGACTGCAGATGCATCCTTGAAGGACATCCTGACTTTCCCAGTAGAAATGCTCCCGTAAGGCATGTAAAGTTTCCCCAAAAGAAAAATCCTCAGGGGGAGAAGCAGAAGGAATGGAATCTTCTGCATCAGAGTCCTCATAAGTAGGTATAGACAAATCCTGTTCATTAGAAGAGTCAGAAGAAAAAGAATCCTGTTCAGAAGATTCATAATCAATGTCTTACCTAGGCCTCTTAGAAGGGGGGGGGGGGCTACCCCTGATCAGAGCTAATTAAATCTCCAGCCATTTTGATCATTTGTTTTTTAGGCATAGAGGCCTGCAAATGTGACCCAGGCGTTGGTTTTTTAGACACAGATTTAGATTTTGGCCTTAGTTTTGAAGATGGCGTTGGTCTAATATACAAATCTGTAGGCCTCAAAACACACTCAGAAGTTGGTGCCTGCACAGCGGCTCCAGACCCATCTAAGGTAGAGACATCTGCAGGTTCCATAATTGAAGCATCTTGCGGCATACATGGACGGACTCCGAATGGGTCTCAGTAGAGGCCTGCGATTCAGAAGTAGCGGGTATCAGGGGCTGCAAAAGCACCTCACTGGGTACCAGCAAACTAGCGACTGGCTTAAGCGAAGCGTTGTAGTCAGTTTTGGACATCGACGGCCTGTCTCTTTTTCTTTGCGTTTTTTTTAGGTATTCTGGTAGTCGGATTGCTGACCGACGACATTTCTGGATAATTAAAGCGAGAGCCAAAATATTTAGAAGCAAAAATATACTGACGTTTAATAGTGCATTGATTAAATTTAGCACAAAGCCGACAGCAAGGCACATTGTGATCAGGGCCTAGGCAAGGAATACAGTACAAATGAAAATCCTTATGAGGTATTTGCTTCCCACAAGTAATGCAATTATTAACTTTTACTGACATCGGTAAAGAGCAAGAAAAAGTTTCCCCAACGGGGTACTTAGCTTTTTAGTTGAAGACTTCGGTTCTGAAACTCGAAAACGAAAATTTCAGGAATCAGTCGACTGGCACTTGCGAACTGCTTTTGCTTCGGGCACCGCGTGGCAAGAAAGACTGATGTAATGGCGTTGGCTGCATGTTTTATACCCCTGATGACCTGACGTCATGGAAGAAGGCACAGCAGCCGACGCAGGACCCAAGACTTTGTTAATCAGGCCGACTGAGGGCAACCTGCCAGCAGATTACCCAAATGTAATGACTGCAACAGTGAAACACGAAGAACATCCAACCATTACTATGTTGCCCCCAAGTAAGTGGTGGCTGATGGGAGTAGCAAGACTGTTTCGGGACTTAATTCCCATGCATGTGCAGAAATGTATACATGAAGTTAGGGTTTCCTGGGTAATAATAATGAATAAAAGGACAATCTGAGGGATGCAAGAAAACCTAACTTCAGTGCCTCCAGCCATAGTCAGGGCTCTCTGTGACCCACCACACCTGTGGCTCCTGAGTTATGTAGTTCCAAGGATCTGTGGGGTAATGGTCCAAAAATACAATGCTGTGATGGATGAAGGTTGAAAGAAATGTAGGTGTACAACTGGGTTACAAGAACAGCAAGAAGAAAAATAAAATAATTTCACTGAGCTGTTGGACATGCTCCACTTAAAGAAATCCCAATCCCTCAGAGCCTCATGCTCCAGGGATCTAAACCTTGTCATCACAATGAACAAAACATGCTGGAGGGATAGGTTCCTGACCCAGAGACTCCCCATACTCTGGAATAGACTGCCCATACATGTCAAGCACCTTCTTGGCCCTCTTCAAAAGGAACCTTGATGATTGGATGAGAGATAGGAAATTCACCCCGGGGATCATGTCAGTCGCCCTGCTAGACAGGGGTCCAGGGAAGTAAATAGTGTGGGAAGAAACATCCACGGAATTGTTATGGCTAGGCTTGTATAGGCCCTAGGGCTGATAGCCTAGTACCAACCTATGAACCTATAAAAAGTTCCTATAAAAAGTTTCAAAACAAACTGCTTTTGCATATATATATATATATATATATATATATATATATATATATATATATATATATATAATCTGCTTTTGTTGCTTAAGAATCTCACCTGAAATTGTAAATACCTGAGAGTTCCATCTGGCTTTGACTTAAAGCTGAGTTTTACAAAATGTACATTCCAGGACTCCTCAAGTTTAAGGACATTTGTATGACTGTTAAAATAACATGCATCAGGTCATGAATGTTTTATTTACTTGTTTTCATACCAGGACAGCAAGCGGCTTCTGATGCACCCAGAAACTTTGACAATATATTATTACAGCATGCTAGACAAAGTGATAAGGAACTGGTATTTAGACTTTTAGACAGCACATAGGCAGATCTGTTAAGAGACATCTGTTAAGAGACATTCTCTTTACCTAGAGTTCTTGTGACCAAAAAGAGATTACAATTTATAGAGAGTGAGACCAGGGGTATAGATCACAGTATAAAACATTTCCTTTATTACCAGCCATCAGTGTATTATCCCAATATCCATTACCTGATCCCTTGTTTGCTGATCAAAAGTGAAACTATTATATCCCAAGACCTAAAACATCCTTGATACAGCAATGTGGCAGTCAAACCTTCAAATGATTTTTTTCCCTTTATTTTGGATAAGCTAGTCTAAGTAGTAGTCAGCCTGAATATCAACCTATGTCAACTTATGCACATATGCATGCATAAGATTGTTACAGCAGTCACACCTTATAATTTTAATATATAGATTAGTACTAAGCTAATTGCCCTTGCGAGCCATTTTAAGCCTAGCCAATTATCCCTTGTGAGACTCAAACCCTGCACCTTGTGTTTGTAAGGCAAACACCTTAACCATTAGGCCACCCTCCCACAAACTACTGTCCCAACTAGAATTTAGTATAACCATTTTTAAACTCTCCCCAGTTTTATGTACATGCTTCAATATTTACAATTTCAGATACATTATATGGATCCTTGATGTTTACATTTGCTGCCTATTAAACTCTCCTGTTCCTTGAAAATTCAGTCATTAGATGCAAAATGCAAGTATATATTAATTCTTATATAGCAAGTTTTGTAATGTAGCTTTTTCTTCTGTGGAGTTTTTCTCCTTGGGCCTTTTGTAAAAGTAGTGGTGGTATTTTTTGTAAAAGTAGTGGTGGTATTCATAGCCATTCTGCAGACATATTATAGCTATTTGTGTTGTCCTTGAATGAGCACAGCTCAACATAAAAGCCATTTACACTAACATGCAATGGCCTTGAATAAGCTTAAGAACATTAAGTAATAATGAGATTTAAATGAGATATGATGTAACTCGGCATGTACTAATGAAGCAGTCTCTTACCTGTTTGTGATTCATAGTGGGATTTTTAGGCTTTTCCAAGTCATCCTCAGATAGATTACATAAAGCAGAGTCTCACCAATCCTATCTATTTTGCAGTCCATGAAAATGTCACTTGCTGCTAGCCTTACTATTTCTAGGTGTGAGTTGCTTGTTTTGGCCAAGCCAGAACCACTCGTATCCACTAGAACTCACAGGCCAAGAGGACGGAAATACAGGCTGAGGACAACTCATTATAACATTAATAATCAGGAAATACATGACAGGTTTAGACTGGAGAGGGACATTAAAAGGTTCTCATTGGGTATTATATATATATATATATATATATATATATATATATATATATATATATATATATATATGACCCCCAGGGTACTGGAGGAATATGTGGATTTCCTATCCCTGTGGACACTAAGATGTATAGCCCTCACTATACTTACCACGGGGACCTTCCAGAGATAGACAGAGGACATGCTGGGTATCTCACAGGTTTCTTTCTGCCTTTAGGACACTGTATTCTTACCACATGCAGATCAATACACATCTATTTCCTGGAGTCACCTCAAGACCGAGCCATGACCATGCATGCTTCATATAGGGTGACATGTTTCCCTGAGGTATTCAGTGCAATAGATTGCACCCACATTGCAATTAGGGCCCCCTGTGATCCACAAATGGAGTGGTATCACAACAGGAAGGGCTACCATTCCATCATTTGTCAGGTAGTGTGTGATGCATTGGGGGGGGGGGGTTGCATCACCAACATCCTGCCAGTGCACAAAATTCCCATATCTGGCACACTAGCTCACTCCACCACCATGGTAGGATGACCAGTGGTCATCTTGATGGTAAGATGAAAAATATCTTTTTACACTATATTTAAGTTGTTATTCATGGAAAAATGCATTGCTGAATACTAAGACACATTCTTTGTTTTGTCTCCCGTCCTTCTTTCTCTCCGTTTTTTTTTTTTCTCCTTGTTATTCAGGTGATGCTGGATATCCAGTGAAGCCAGGACTCATGACACCAGTGTGAAGTAAAAGTGCAGAAGAGCTCTACAACACGGTCCTGTCCCAGTCCCATATTGTCATTAAGAGGGTCTTTGGCCTCCTGGAGAGCCATTTTAAGTGCTTGGATGTTGTTTTACAACAGCTATTCATATTGTCTATAGAAGTCGTGCATGAGTGCTCAAGGACTCCTATTCAGTGATGTCAAAGCGTCATATAAGTAATAATCACGTAACTGTTTTGCAAAATAAATTGTTTACAAATGTGTACATAAGTATGCATGTAATGAATGTCCTCATTTGGTTTAATTACTAAAACGAGTTACTTCAGTACTTCATGAGTTCATGCACTGTATTTGAATGAAACCAGAATTGTATTCATATTTTGTGATTTATTATCAGATTAAAGTCTGTTGGTTTGCTGAGGTACTGCACATCTGATTATTTTTACTTTGTCATACACATTAATTTGTGCAGTGGTGAGGGTAAAGTGGCAGCAGTGCTTGTTTATATGGCAGGATACCCAATTTAATCTGCAATTTTCTCATTACTGTGTTTCCAAGAAAAGTCACGTACTAATACTTTTCAGGTGTAGGTAACCACAGCTGTTGGAATGTTAATATTTATTTTATTTTATTTAACATCTGTTTACAGGGAAGGTCTGACTTGGAACGAAGTAGTTTTCAGCAGAGGCCCAGGGATGCATGTCTTTGTAAAGTGGGAGGAAACTGAAGCACCCGGAGGAAACCCACACGAACACCAAACATGGTGCTTGACTTTGGAATGCACTATCACTTCCTGCAGAGTTACTGACTTGTTGTGGGTGTGAGATCCTGACATTAAACTTGGGGACCGAGTGACACAGGCTGCCTCATAAATATAACTAGGTTATCATCCTCCAACACCAACAGCCATTCTGCTGTTTATATCCTCCAAATTCATTATATGGAAGACTGTTTCTGATGCTGACCCTTAAAAAGTATTTGAAAACAATATTCATAATGAAATAGCATACACTGCTGTATGCTTATTATGGGGGCATGGGGGACATTTACTGTGCACACTGCCTTCATTGCTATTCTGTGCTGATGTAAAAGATTTACCTAGCAATAGCAATTGTCATTTGTTCAATGTAAATAATTCATAATAAGTATACAAATTTCTATATGAATATATGGTACTATTTTTAAACCAACCTTCATGAGCACGAGTGCTGCTGCTGCAGACAATGGTAACAGCCATTGTCCATACCGCCTCCGAGTATTCCAGTGCCGTCACTGTCTGTGTCATACTCATCACCACACAGAGAAAGTATTCCTCTTCTGGTGCCCCCCCCCCCCCCTGTGCTGGTACTGGCAATTATATTCTGCCTCACCTTGCTTATAGCACATCCTACCATATCACTTGCCCATATCACCTGCCCTCTTCTTACACAGTGGTTATGCTCTGTTTCTGCCACCCACTACATTAATATTGACAACAGCTTGATTCCAGACTTTTGTCTCTGGGCTGATTTTCCTCATGGCTGAAGTTACCTTTTCTCTGCCTTATTTTGCATCATTACTGCATATTAACAAATAAATAAATAAAGACCATAGTCATACATATAAAAAAAAAAAAAAAAAAAAAAATCAGATCTAATTATCATTCAAACTACACAACAGTGACCATGTGTGCCTTGCCATCTTCACATAAAATGTTGCGAGACAAAACACAATTTTATACCCACTAATCACTCCCCCATGCCCTACTCAAGTCTTGTACAGTCACACGTGATTCTGTTCATGTATTATACACAATACAATACTGTATTCCAGAACATATCCAGCATGCAACTTGGAGACATGGCAGACAAAACATTTATATATACATTTGTATTCATTGGTTTATTCATTCAATTATTTAAATTTTGTTTTTCAGCAAATATACTGTGGAAAGACCCTTTTCAACCATTACCCAGGCCAAAGGCAAGTTATCAATGGCTATAAGTATATAGCATAAATGGCCGCAGTACAACATACAGATTAAACAAATACAGGCAGGTGAAGTTGTTCTACAGCATCAGTTGTTGTACATAAACATAAATAAAGCAAAGACTAACAGATTCATCCCCCTTTCCTTACACTGTCATGCATTCAAATAATTTTTCATTCATAAGTGACCGTCAAAAATCTTTAGCAGTGCATTACCGCTCAACTTAATGACTGCATTTCTACTACATACGCATAATCACTGCATGACAACAAAGTCATGGTTTTCCTCAGTGCTCATTAATCTTTTGAATATTTCTGTACCAAATTCCCACTTCAAAATGACACATTTACAATACGCACAAAAACATGCACACGATATTAGTGAAAGCAACATTTCCTTAACTTAATTCAATACTTTTACCTATTTGTAAGTGCTTATTAAGGTAATAATTTTTTTTATTTCCTTTTAAGTTGCCTGTTGTTTCCCCAGGACATTTCTGACCTAACTTGAATAATGTTAAAAGTTAATATGGGGATATTTAACTGTTCCACATACATTCAGGTCTACTTACAAATTCTGTGTGCACATTAAGGTCTTTTACAATCACCTCTATGACTCATTAATATACGAACATGTACGTCCACTTCTCAAAGTAAAATAGTTTAGGATGGTCATGAATGTGGATTCAGACTCCTGTGACTGTGTTGCTGACAGCTGTGAACTCCACAGCTGCCTAGAGCATGTTCATGTCTTTCCTAGCATGCAGGAAGAATATGTGGATATCCTCAGTTAAGATGATATATAAACATATTTAGTTAAAACAAAATGTAGTCTTATGCATTACAGTTAGCACTGCAATACAGAGTAATCTCTACTAATTTACTCTCCTGTAACATACTATGTCACTTCTACCTCCAAAAAAAGTTTATAAAAACTGGTCATGAACCACAGTACATGTATTTATGCAACCCCCCCAAACAAAAAAAAAAGAAAGAAATGTATCTTTTATGCCAGAATTCAAGACAGCATAAACATTCATAACAGAGCCTCTAGGCTAAATATGCGTGATGATGATGATGATTTTCATAAACGACCTGAAGTAGTTACAAATGATCTGAAGGCCAGAGGGTACACTGAATCATTCTTGGATAATAATATTCAGCAGGTTGTAAAATTAAGACAGTCTAATGCCAAACCTAAATTTTCTGAAAACAGGAAAGAATTTCTGAATAATAAGGAAAGTGTTACTAAACTGAGAGTACCTTTAGAATATTCTACAAATGTAGGTATGTATATGGATATTGTAAGGAAACACTGGGAAATTCTAACCAGTGATAAACAGGTTAAGGAGATGATAGATGTGGAACCGAAAATTTTATTTAAGAATAATGTGTCCCTGAAAAGGAGACTATGTTATCCTAAACACAGTGTTGGAACCCCAATAAGAGTTGGTACTAGACCATGTGGACGTTGTTCATTCCGCAAATTTATAGACAAATGTGCACAGTTTATACACCCCTACTATCATCATAAAATATATAATTTTTGTTTGTATGCTACCTGTGAAACTAAACATGTGGTTTATTTAGCACATTGTTTAAAATGTAAAAAGTTTTATGTAGGGAAAACTGATAGGTGCTTAAAAGATAGGGAGCATCTTTATCACATTAATAAGAAGGGCAATTTAAATGCTTTAGCTAAACATGTCAATGAAACTGATTCTGAACACGCATTTAAGTTTTTAGTTATTGGTAGGGCATCTGAGAATATTAGGGGTGGTGACACACGAACTGTCACAGAAAACTTAGAAGCAGAATGGATAGTAAGGCTGAGAGCAAATGCTGATTTTGGAATAAATGAGTATGTTCCTCTCAAGCCTTTATTAAAGAAAAGACCTTTTACTAGGTGAAAATATGTGCAATAGGGGTGTGTGTGTGTGTGTATATATATATATATATATATATATATATATAGATATATATATATATATATATATATATATATACACACATATACATAGTGAATAATTATACATATTTTGTAGAGTATGTATTGCAATGTTTTATATATGAGAATTCAGACAGTATTACGGTATATGTTTGAACAAATGCATGGTTAAGCAAATAAGACAATGAATATGCCCGCTTAGAAACAACAATGGCATACTTAGATGTAAAGGGCAAAAAATGTGAAATATAGACAAACAAGAACTGTCACATTTTTTCTCATTACAGCTAAGGCAGAGGGCTGCTATATAAACAGACAGCAGAAGCTGCGACTAGAGAGGCTGACAGTCCTTGTCTCTAAATGTTAGAGAACTATAGAGGATCATGCCCAGATCATGTACCTGCATATGTATGTTGCTGCCTGTAAAAGTGGCAAAATAATTGAATCTTGCACTAGAATAACCTGCAGTGGCCTTGGTCACGGAAGAGTTCTGCTGCATCTAATTCATAATGTGCCTTTTTTTTGGTCTGCGGAAAAAGAGAGATGTACAGGCAGATGTCATCAGCATCACAGCAGTATGCAGAGCTTCTCCCTCTGATGAGATTCCCTAGTGGCATCATAAAGACAGTGAACAGCAAAGGTTCCAGTATAAAACCCTGTAGCTCTCCACAATCTACACGGTGCAAATCAGAAGAATTTATACCTGAAACCACCCTCTAAGAGTAGCCTGAGAAGTAGGAAGCAAACCACTCAAGGACCATCAAAGAGAATAAACTACAGTAAGATTTTTAAACAATGAGCCTGTGTCACTGGTGTACAGAGACAAATTCTTGACTATGGCCCAGGTGCCTCAAGATCAATTAGCAGCTTTGGCACTTGGTGGTGCAGACAGGTAGGATGGATATGTCTTTCCTGGGGGCAATGTGCACACCCAGGGGGAGCACGAACTATGATTTCCTTGATGGAGACCTGGGAAGTAACTGCATGGTGTCTTTTGTAATTAAGAAGAGAACTTCTACTGATCTCAACATTTTGTGGAAGTGCTGGGTGGTTCAGTGCTGATGACCTTGCACACTGCACCCCACTGGTTGTCTTTGGACTGGTATAATGGGGATTAACATTAAAAAATGAACTACCCAGATGACTGCTTTTATAATGGTCCCTCTAAATCAATCTATGCCCTCAGTAATGGGGCGAGGGGGTCGAAAAGACTGACTGATGAGAGGCAATAAAGTACAAAAAAAAGACTGTAAGCACTTTATCAAGATGCCACTTTAATAATGTAAAATGCTTTAGAGAGAGAACAGGACTAGATTATAGTGCAAATGCTGGTCTCTTACCTTGAGAACATTCACCGCTTGAGTAAGAGTGGTCTCAGTAGTATGATGACGGTGAAAGCCAAACCGGTAATGGTGTATATGTTAGCTCAGTACATGACAGGGGTCGAGCTGTGCAAAGGCAACTTTTTCAATCATTTTACCAAAGAAAGGAGGATATGAGATGTGGCAGCAGAAGTTACTTCAGACGTTTACGTCTGAAGATGGTTTCTTGAGGATTAGTGTAACAGCCTTCTTCAGAGTGGTTGGAAAAACGATATCTCAACGACGGCACTGATATCTGAGAGATTAATGAACCCAGTACATCCAGTCAAGCAGTAACAAATCTATAATGGCAAGGGTCCAACCCACACATCACAGTGAGAAATCACAGTCTAGGAATTCTTTGTAAACCCTTCCAGAGACTACAGAAATGCTGACAGGAACAAAAGGAAGGAAAACCTGTATCTCTTGCAGTGGCAAGCTTCTCGCTGTCAACAAAATAAGCAGACAGCTCACACTACGAGAGGATAAATAAACTGGGAAGGAAGGACTGGTTCTTTTGTTTGGTATTTTTAAAGAGAAGGGTAGAATCTTAAAATTCATACCATTAAAATAAAATGATCCATGCTCTCTATAGAAGTCATAAGTGCTACAGGTTCTTAACACCAGAAACCAGAACTTGTGTTGGGAATGTTATCCTCCACCCTCAACTAGAATATAATCTCCCTCTTTTAGCCAACTTCACATCCAAAAATAAACATGGCTTCCAGGTCTTGTTCAGTACAATCTGCAAATTCATCTTTCTTTCACCCAGTTAGGAACTTCATTAAGCAGGCATGGCTTAGTGGTAGGTCATACAGACTAATGTTACTCTCCTCAGAGCTTGTTGGGCTTCCAGTTAAGGACAGTTCTAATTTCTGCCTTCTGATATGAATGTTTAAAAAACTAAAACTTTGAGGTACTTTCCAGTTTAGCTCTAGATTATTTCCTGAGGTTATTCGCACCCTTGGTCTCACTCCAATTAGCTTTTGTCTTACAAGGATTACAAGTTCCGGTCAACTGAAATTACTTTCATTCTTGGGCTATTGCACATTGAGAAACCCTGCTGAATAACATTAGAAATTGAGTGTATTAAGGAATTTTGGACTAAACTTTTTTCTACCTAAAATAAGAAGACTTTTGTAAATGGTTTTATCACCCATCAGTTACATGAAATTATTCCTGGACTTAAGCATACCTTAGTTTGTGGTGTGTTATATATCACCTTTTCACCCACTACACACACATGAACGTCCATTTCCATTAATTTTTCTGTGTTCTCTGGTCATCCAGCTTTTTTATCAGTAACTTTTTAGACCTCCCTTGCATCTGATGGACTTCTCTGCACCTCTAACACGGTTCAGCTTTGTAACATATTTCTGATTCACTGACTGGTGCACAGTACTCTATATTCTGTACTGCAGTGTACTTAAAACTCCACTGCCTATCATGAGCGGACAGGTGATCCGCTGTGGCGACCCCTAACCGGGAAAAAGCCGAAAGAAGAAGTGTACTTTAATTTGTTAAAGTCAGCCTTCTAGTTTCTTAAAAACAAATACACATCCCTTACTAATGAAATTTCTAGTCTAATGTAATTTGCTTGTCATTCTATAAAGTTCTTAATAGTTATATTTTATTGTCAGTTAACTCATGCAGTTATTTGGAACAGTATTTCTCTTGTGTCCGTCTTTAATCCAATGTCAGATCACATTTATGTATTTATTAACATTTGATGACTGGGAAAGTCTGACTGGGTCAAAAACCCATTTTCAGTGGAAGGCCGGGTGAAAAGCTCCAGTAATGTTTAATAATTACATTTAATGTAGTAAAGATATTACATATATATATATATATATATTTATATATAAATATCTATATATATATATATATATCTATATATATATATATATATATATATATATATAAGATATATATCTACATACATATATATATATATATATATATATATATATATATATATACACACACACACACACAGATTATATATATATATATATATATATATATATATATATATATATATATATATATACATACATATATATATATATATATATATATATATATATATATATATATATATATATACATACACACACACACACACACACACACACACACACACACACACACACATACACACGTATAAAAACATATGTGATATTAATAAAACCTGCTGGAGGGATAGATTTGTCTCCCAGAGGTTACCACACACTCCTACTTTATGTCAAACAGAGCACCTCATAGGCCCTATTCAAACGCAATCTGGACAACTGAATGGGTGACAGTAAATTAACCCAGGGTGTTTCACCTGTGTCACTCTTGGACGGGATAATAGGTACTGATCGTGGAAATAAGATTAAGAACTTGGCTAGGCTTGTAAGGGCCCAAGGTCATTAGCCTAATAACTTTCTATGATTCTATATATAAGAAAATATATGTAAATTGCAAAAATTGTTACAATAATTTGTATACGAGTTACAATGGAGGTGCTGAAATAGCACTTACAGTAAGAGCTGTGATCTGTTTAACAAAATACAAGTGAAAGACATATGTAAAAATACAATCACTGGTAGATTAAAGGCAAATTCAAGAATAGGTAATGTAATAACCTTTTGATAGTAACTGGAGAAGGTGAAGGTGGTTTATATTGAAGAACATTAATAGTGGTAGTGAGTTGGAGGGTTAGAGAGGAAAGTAAGGATAAGATGTTGGCTGTTTGAGAGATGAGTTAAAAAATAAGTCAGTAGGAAAGTATGAGAAAAGGGGGGGCAAGAAGGAGTTTTAAGATGAGGTAGTGGGGGGTAGCGAGGGATAAGAATTATGTAGCAGGTAGCTGGAGGTGAATGGGTAAAAAGAAAGAAAAGGGGTGTAAGTGGATAGGTGACTATGAGAGGTTAGAAGGGAGAGGTGTGGGTTATATATTTTAGAGTATAGGCAGGTGTGTGAGTTAAGAAGGTGGTTTTTAGTGTAATCTTGAATTTCTTCGAATTATCATCTATATGCAATTTGTTCTGGTAAAGTGTTCCATAGTTCAGCTATAGCATAGGAATAAAGACACTGTCTGGCTCTTCTACTAGGTTTGTGTACACTTATTAGTTCTTTGTCTAATGAATGGAGAGTTCTGGTAGGAATCTAGCTGTGCAGAATAGATCTTAGGGTGAGACAGGAATCTGGTTTGTATAATATATGCGATAGACAGTTGCAGACAGTCAAGATGATGTGGTAATTCAAGCAAGTTTAGCTATGCAAGAGCAGCTTTGCAGTGGTGGGAGCAGTATGATGAGCCTGTGGCAAACTTGGTGATGTTATAGTAACAGGACTGAAGTTTATTTTTGAGGAACAAGTGCAGGTTGGTGAAAATAGGAGCTCCGTATAGTAGAGAGGGGATGTAGGTATCGGCAAACATACTTTTGGTAGAAGGATCCTTGAAGTTTATGTGTCAGTAGAGTGTCCAAAGTTTGAAGTTGATTTTTTAATAGCAACTATGAGTTTATTGTCTATGGTGTGTTACAACTTCAATCTCTTTTTTTTTGTTTTGGGAGTAAATTTTAAATTCAAATGAACATGTTTTGAGAGTAAAAAGTAGAAGTTTTGTTTTGTTGGGGTTAAGCAGTAACTGTGCTTCATTCAGCCATGATTCTATTGAGGTAAAGGCATTTTGTGTTATTTGCAGAAGGTCTGGTATGTTGTTAGATGAGGAAATTATGGTGGAATTGCCGGCGAACTGGATTAATGTGCTATGCAGGGAGGCAGTGTGTAGGTTATTGATGAAGATATTGAACAGGAGGGATCCAAGTATGAACCCTTGTGGGACTCCTGTTTTGTTAGTCTGGTATTGTGATATGTAACCTTTCCACTTAATACATTGTTGTCTATTGGTTAGATAGCCGTGAAACCATTGCTGGCAGGGTTGTGAACATCCTAGTGAAGACATCTGCGGTAGAAGTTTGTCATGTGATACCGTATCCAAGGCTTTTGACAGATCTAGTAGTATTACAAAGGTTAACTGTCTGGAGTCCCTGGCTTTGTTTACAGTATCAGTAAAGGAGACGAGGGCGGTTGTTGTGCTGTGTGCAGGCCTAAATCCATGTTGAGTGGGTGTAAGAAGGTTGTTATGGATAAGATAGTTTAGTAATTGCAAGTGTACAAACTTTTCAAATACTTTGGATAAAAGGTAGTTTGTTAGTTTATTTGAATTAACTCCTTTGTGAAGAGGGGTGATTACCGATTGCTTCCAAAGGTTTGGGACTTGGGATTCACTGAGGGATCGATTGATAAATATGCTGACAAGATAAGCAATAGATTCAGCAGCAAGTTTTAAGTATTCTGATGGTAGATTATCAGAGGAAGAAGTTTTTAGTTTGAAAAGAAATTTACATATTAATGTAGAGGGTACAGGTTATAGTGAGAAGGGAAGTATACATATTAATTTAGTGGGTACAGGTTGCAGTGAGAAGAGAAGTTTACATATTAATGTAGTGGATACAGGTTGTAGTGAGAAGGGAAGTTTACATATTAAAGTAGTGGGTACAGGTTGTAGTGAGAAGGGAAGTTTACATATTAATGTAGTGGGTACAGGTTGCAGTGAGAAGGGACGTTTACATATTAACGTAGTGGGTACAGTTTGCAGTGAGAAGGGAAGTTTATATATTAATCTAGGGGGTACAGGTTATACTGAGAAGGGAAGTATACATATTAATTTAGTGGGTACAGGTTGCAGTGAGAAGGGAAGTTTACATATTAATGTAGTGGGTACAGGCTGTAGTGAGAAGGGAAGTTTACATATTAATGTAGTGGGTACAGGCTGTAGTGAGAAGGGAGATAGAGTGTGTTAGGTGTAGATGTATTCTGGCAAGGGAAAGAACAGGTTGTGTTGTCTTTAGTGGATGTTTTGGAGAGGGGAAGAATGACATTATCTGTGGCATTAGCATTTGTGATAGAGTTAGAGCCTGAAACTAACTTAGCTATGCTGTCTATAAAATGGGTACTAAACATATTAGCGACTTCAGTTGGTATTTTGTCTGTGGTTCGTGATGGATTTTGAGTGGACACAGGGTAAGAAGTGATGACATGTTTTTCAAAAAGTTTTTGGGATTGGTTTTGTCATTGGCTAGTTGTATAAGCAATTACTTTTTTTTGCTTTGTTTTGCAGCTGCCTACAGATCTGAAATTGTACAGTTTTTATTCTTTTGCCAATCTTTACTCTGATTTGAAATATTTGTTTGGTGGATTTGGTTAACCAGAGTGCATGGTTTACTTTTGTTCTTTTTGTTTTGAGAGGGGCTAAGTTGTTAAGAGTATCTAAAAATAGTTTATTGAAATAAATGACAGCATTGTCTAAGGGTAATGTTTATGGTATGGACCAGTTGAATGACTAACATACTATTAAACAGATCTTGACTAAACTTTGTTAGGTTTCTGGATGTTTTGTAGGTGTGGCTTTGGGGCTTTTAGAGGGTGGTTCTATAAGTGTATGTGAGTAGATGGTCAGTTAAGAAATTAGGAAGCGTACTGAAATTTTAGTACTTGTGGGGTCAAAGATGAGGATCCAATCCAGGGTAGAAAGTACAGTTGTGTACACTTACCATAAATGTAGATGTTTGAGTGTATTCACTGTTGCAGTCATCACATTTGGGTTACCTGCCTGCAGGTAGCCCTCAGCCAGCCTGAATACCAGTCTTGGGATTTCTGCGTCGGATGCTGTCGCTTCTTCCATGATGTCAGGGGTATAAAATCATGCAGCCGACGCCATTACATCAGTTTTTCTTGCCCCATATGTCAGGTGCCCCCAAAATAGGAAGTAATTACATGGTATGTGATACCCCCAGCAAAAAACAAACTTTGTACACTTGCAATTACTAATGATATAAAATATGCCAGACAGAAAAGATAGGATAGAAGACAAGAGAAGTTACGGGGCTGGAGGGAGCGTAACCAGGACTGCAACAGTGAATACACTCGAACATTTACATTTATGGTAAGTGTACACAACTGTATTATATTCTTCGTGTTTCACTGTTGCAGTCATCACATTTGGGTTGATTCCCAAAGCTAAGGAGAGTGGAGGTAGTTATGAAGCATTAGGGCTGGCAATCAGGCCCTGTAAGACTGCTGTGGCAAATCCAGCTCTGGATTTAGAAAATATAGGCAAGTGATGGTGCTTGGTGAAAGTGTGCACGAAGATCCAGGTGTCAGCTTCCAGGATGTCCCTGGTAGAGACCTCCCTGAGAAATTCTGTAGATGTAGATGTAGCCCTAGTGGAATGAGTTCTGATCCCCTGTGGGGTAGGTTTCCCATGGTGCTTGTAGCAGAAATGGATGCAGTGTGCTATCCATTTAGAAATGATTTGCTTTGAAATGGCCTTGCCCTCTGCCTCTACAGCAAAGCTGACTAGCAGCTGTTCAGATTTTCTGAGGGGCTTAGTCCTGTCCAGATAGAACTTAAGCTGCCTGTGCACATCCAGGGAATGCAGGATCCTTTCCCCTTTATTCTGAGGATTAGGAAAAAAGGTTGGCAAATGAATGGACTGGTTTAAAGCCACACTAGACACCACCTTGGGCATAAAAGATGGGTTAGTCCTGAGGGAAACCCTGTCTGCATGGAAGATAATGAAGGGTTCCACTGCCATAAGGGCCTGCAATTCAGACACATGTCTTGCTGAAGTGATGGCTAGAAGTAAAGCTGTTTTCCATGAGAGGAATTTTAACTCCGTTGTGGCCGCAGGTTCAAAGGGTGGAAGTGTGAGCTTTTCTAATACAAAGTTAAGGTCCCAGGCTGGAGTGGGAGCTCTCCTGGGGGGTCTTAAATTTTTGGCTCCTCTCAGGAACTGTTTTACCAGGGGGATGAGAGAAGAGGGGTGGCTTAGTATTCTAATGAGCTGAAATGGCAGAGGCATGAATCTTAATTGAAGAGAAGGATAGGCCTTTGTGGAGCACTTCTGTTAATCTAGTATAGGAGGTAAGCTGGGCACAGTTGTGCCCATTCCCCGAGACTGGCTCCAGGAACAGTATCTTTTCCATTTTTCCGAATACGATTTTCTAGTACTAGACCACCTTGCCTCAAGAATGACATCCAGCACCTGCTTACTGAGGGTTGCTGGTGTTGAATTCTGGGGATTAGCCAGGCTGCAAGGTTCAGTGTCTGTAGCTGAGGGTGCAGAATCTGGCCCGTCTGCTGGGACAGCAGGGAAGAAGTCTGAGGCAGCTGCCATAGTTGTAGCGCTGTCATACTGTGCAAAAGAGGGTATCAGTGCTGCTGTGGCCAGTCTGGAACAATCAGGATTGTCCTTGGTTTGGACTGTTTGATTTTTAGTAGAACCATCGAGAGGAATGGCAGAGGGGGAAAGGCAGAGACTAAGAGGCTTTCCCAGGTGAAGGACAGGGCATCCACTTTCCAAACTTAGCTATGGGGAGTTTTGGTGCAATATTTGCTCAATTGATAGTTCTGAGGGGAAGTAAAAAGGTCCACCTCTGGTGTCCCCCACCTGTTCCTCAAAAGCTTGAATATTTTGGGTTCCAGGTTTCCACCTGTGTGGGTCCATGAGATTTCTGCTTAAGTCGTCTGCCAGTGAATTTAGTTTGCCTGGCAGGAATTGAGCTTGTAAGTGCACTTGGTTGCACAAGGCTGTGTTCCACAGAACCATGTCTAGTCTGCAGAGTGGGTAGGAATGGGTTCCCCCTGCTTGTTTATGTACCACATAACTGTGGTGTTGTCCGTCTTTACCAATAGTTGTCCTGGAAGAATAAGGCCTTTGAAGGCTGTCAGCACATTCTGTACAGCTAACATTTCTTTTTGATTGATATGCAGGTGCATTTCCTTTGGGTTACATTTGCCCTGAATGCAGTGCCCTGCCATGTGAGCCCCCCCATGCATAGTCTTGATGTGTCTGTTGTTAGGGTTTGGGCGGCAGGGGGTAGAGTGAAAGGGAGTCCCTTGTTGGGGTTGCAGGCCTCTGCCCACCAAAGGAACTCTGTCCTTAGGCAAGGAATGATGGGAATCACTGTTTCCAGGTCCTGAGAATGCTGACACCAGAGACTTTTTAGGTACCCTAGAAGTTTCCTCATATGCAGTCTTGCATATGGAATTAGTAGAATGCAAGAGGCCATGAACCCTAGGGCTTGCAGTATTTTTCTTGCAGATAGCTGGGTTTTGGTGGCCAGTAGATTGAAATAGTTTGTCAAATAAATTTGTTTCTCTGGAGTGAGGAATGCCATCTGGGAAGTTGTGTTCAAGCTTGCGCCCAGGAATACAATCTGTTGGCTGGGTACCAGTTATGATTTCTTTTTGTTGATGGTGTACTCCAGTGAAGTTAGAAGTCTCTTTACAAATGTCAGGTGCTGAAGTAGCAATTCCTGACTGTCCGCCTGAATCAGGCAATCGTCCAAGTATGGGTAAATTTGAATTCCTCTCTGCCTGCAAAATGCAATGGCTGGAGCTAGGCACTTTGTGAATGCCCTGGGCGCAGTAGATAAGCCAAAGTGAAGTGCAGAGAACTGACAGTGCATAAAGTCTGCTCGGAAGCGTAGGTATTTCCTGCAAAATTATGGCTGTTGTCGCTAGTGGTATTTTTTGTCTTCTTTACTTTGGTAGTATTTGTATTTCCTGCAAGATTCCCTTATGGGGATGTGCAGATAAGTTTCTTTTAAATCTAGGGTTGCTAGCCAGGAGTCCTTGGCTAGTATAGGAAGCAGCTGTTGGAGCGTTAGGATTTTGAATTTTGGAACCACCAAAAAGGTGTTGAGAATTGACAGATCCAGGATAGGACACAAAGAGTTTACTTTTCTGGGGACCAGAAACAGTCTGGAGTAAAAACCTTGTCCCCTTTGTTTTGCTGGGGCAGGTTGAATAGCCTTGATACTGAGAAGCAAAAGTACTTGCTTTTGGGCCTCTGCCCACTAGTTTGGGGGGAGGTCTGGTCATCCGCTTATGGACGGGAGTGAGTGGAACTGGAATCTCTATCCCTGGGAAACAATGTTTAAGACCCATTTGTCTTAAGTAATGTATTGCCAGTTTTTGGCATGCAGTGCAAGTACTTGGGCAAGGCTTGGAAGAGTTAAGGATAAGTCATTGTGCAATTTTACCATAGGATGGAGGCTTACTACTCCCTGTTTTGGACATGGGAGCACTCCATTGCTTAGATCTGTGCATAACCTGAGACTGAAGTCTTGGTGGTCTGCTGCTCCTGGGCTTGGACTGAGAAGGCCTGGAAGGGACTGGAAAAGACCAGTTTTTTTAAAGGCCAATGCCTACTCAATCTATGTGGCTGTACTTGTAAGAAATCTTTAACAGTTTGCATAGATTTTGCTTTCTCCTCCATTCTTTTGAGGACTTCTGCTTTATTACCAAATAGACGCTCTTGATTTAATGGTGCATCCAGTAATTTGGCTTTGACATGATCTGGCAAGTTCTGTTCCTTAAGCCAAGCATGTCTTCTAAGAACCGACCCAGTAACAGCAGCCCTGCAAGATGCTTCTAAAGCATCAAACCCACATTGCAAAGTATGTTTACCAACTTGGTTAGCAGAATGCATTAACTCTTGTAAATCTTTGTGTTCTGCACAATCAGGAATCAACATTTGTTGTTTAATTAGCTCCATAATATGCTGCTGATACTTTAACATATGAAACTGACAGAGGTGTACACCCCCCCCCCCCATCTGTCTAATGCCCTGGAATCCCTGTCCAAAGGGGTAGGATTTTTGGCAGTTGTAGTCTTAATGCCTTTAGGTCCCTGGGAAATGGTCTCTGGATCCGCAGTATGATTCCTAAAAAGGAATTTGTGGGAGTCAGGCATTCTATAGTACCAGTTAGGTTTCCTGGGAGATGGAGGCAAGTTATTAGGGGTAAGGCTAGATTCCAGGAAGACGTAATCTACAATTTCCGGAACAGGAGGGATAGCTAGAGGCCTGTGCAGAGGCAAGCTTAAAAATTCCAAGTCTCTTTTTGTACTGGGAGTAGTCCTGGCTCTCCCAGCGGAAATGTTCTCTAAGGGTGTGCAGGGTTTCACCAAAGGAAAAATCTTCTGGAGGGGAAGCAGAGGGAATGGAATCCTCTGCATCAGAATCCTCATAGGTAGATAAGGGTATGTCCTGGAAATCAGAAGGATCACATCAATCAGATTCCTGATCAGAAGAATCAGAAGGAAAATCGGTCCTGGGTTTTTTTGAGGGGGAAGGCCGACTTCCCCTAATTAAAGTAATGAGGTCATCAGCCATTCTAATCATTTGTTTTTGTGGCATGTAGGCCTTAGAATATGCTTTGGTCAGTTTCCTAGGTGTAGTGCGAACTTTAGGCCTGAGAAATTTGGTATTTTTGGTTTGAAAGGATGCAGTCGGTTTAATATGAAAATCAGAAGGCCTGAAAACACCCTCAGAAGCCGGTGCCTGCACAGCAGCTCCAGACCCATCCAAGGTAGAGATATCTGCAGGTTCGATAGTCGAAGAAGCATCTCACGGCATACCGGCCTCCGAATGGGTCTCAGTAGAGGCCTGCGAATCTGTAGAAGCGGGTATCAGGGGCTGCGAAAGCGCCTCACTGAGTACAGGCGGACTGGCGACTAGCTTATGTTAGCGTTGTCATTAGCCTTGGACCTATGTGGTCTGTCTCTGTCTTTATCCTTTTGTTTTTTAGGAAGATAGGTCGTCGGATGGCTTACCGAAGTCATTTCGGAGTACGGAGATAGAGAGCGAAAGAATTTAGCTACAAAAACAGCCTGATGAATAGTTCAGGCATTGAACAATGCACAAATCTGACAGCGAGGGACGTCATGGTCTGGGCCTAAACAGGTGACGCGGTAAGAATGAAAATCTCTGTGAGGTATTTGCTTTCCACAGGCAAGACAATTATTAATTTTTTCTGACATCGGTTAGAGCAAGAAAAAAGGATCCCCAACGGGGTACTTATCTTTTAGAAGACTTCAGGTCTGAAACTGGCACTTGTGAACTGCTTCTGCTTCGAGCACCGCACGGCAAGAAAGACTGATGTAATGGCATCGGCTGCATGTTTTATTTCAGGCGACCTGATGTCATGGAAGAAGCGACAGCATCCAACGCAGAAATCCCAAAACTCTGGTATTCAGGCCGGCTGAGGGCTACCTGCAGGCAGATAACCCAAATGTGATGACTGCAACAGTGAAACACGAAGAACATCCAAGGTTACTATTGTTTTGTATTCTAGTGGGGGTGGTGATGAGTTGTGTAAAGCTGTAGAGGTTGAGACTATTTGCTGATGAGTCAGTGGATAACTTTTGTCAATTGATATTGACATCTTCATGATTACAGTTTTGCTGGAGATATTCAGGCATCCAGAAAAGACCGTCATTAAGTACAGGAATGTTTTGGCCTGGGAGTATGTAAACTACTGCAATACAAATTTGTTTGGTGGTGTTTATCTTTAATGATGCAATGAGAATTTCAGCAATACTAAATGTGGACATTGATTTGGTGAGCGGTAGAATTGTACATGTACTAGGATAAATTAAGGCTACTCCTCCAGCTGTTTTATTGATTCTATTAGTTCTCAGAATATGTTAAACCCTACTGGCAGAATTTCAGTGTCTTTGATGTGTGGTTCTAACCAGGTTTCAGTAACAGCTAATATATCTGGGGAGTACTGTGTTAGCCAGGAATGGAATTCAGTTATTTTGTTGAAAATGCTATGTATGTTTAAGGTGATTAGTAACACATTTTCTGAGAGAGGATATTGAGGATAGAAGTACAGAGGGGATCCAGGATTGGGGTGGATGTCACCACATTGAATTAGGTTGAGGAGATGAGGGACTACTGGCTGTTGCAGGTGACTAATTTACACAAAAGTAAGGTATGATAATATTGTGCAATGGGTTCTATGGAGGAGGATATAATTTTTCACTTAGAAAAGTGTGAAATGTTTGCCTCAATTAGGCTAGGTGATATTTTTAAAAAGCTACTGGCATGCTTTTCACAGTGAGTCAGAAGATTAGGTGACTTTGGGAATAAGTCAATTTGTGAGTGTTTGAGGGAAGTGGTATGTAGGAGTAGTATTAGGGCTGCAGTCATGAATATGGTGAGGCTAGTAATAATTTTTAGTTGTGACATTTTGGCGTGTTTAAGATAAAAAGTGTGTGGGGGTGTGGGACTAGCGATTTGTGGCTATTATATAAAATGTCATGTAAGAGCTAGGATTGTTAGATGGAAGATTAACAGAAAATGGGAGATGGATTGAAATTGGTCAGGGAGGAGCTTTTGAATGTATAAATGTAACTGAATTGGGGGTGGGTGGGTGAGAATTGGGGTAGGGAACAGCAGTGAACCCAAACGAAGCGAGGGCAAACAGAGCAGGAATCCAGTAGTATTTGAAGGTGCTTGCAAGAAACAGTTATTTTAAGGTAGCATGTAACAGTAATTCTTTGAGACTTTAAGAGTCAGGGAAGAGAACATAAATGTAACGTGTGCTATAGAAAATTAGGCTTAAGGTAAATTAATAAATATGCTAACTACACTTAATATGCAGGTCAGTTAATTCTAGTATATAAAATAGATGGGAATGTCGGGAGAAGTTACACTTTCTGTAAATACAATAAATGAAAGTTCAGAAGATGGCTAAATCTAAGAGAACGTCTCAAGGCTAGAACGGGGTCAAGAAAGCAATTTGGGTAAGGGGAGAGGAGCTGCAGGTTCTGGTGATTTGCAAGAGCGGTTTAATTAAGCAGCACTGCAGAGGAATTCAATATGGCTAGAACATACTTTATTTGTTACTCTGATGTGGGATTTGCAGGATTCCAGTCGGTTATAAAGTTTTCTCAGTAGTAGCAGTTCAGGAACCTTGGGAAGCTGTAATAGTTGATGTTTTCTTTATTTGAGGTAAAGGGCAGTTTAAACAGGTAAATTAACCCTTAAAGAGAATTAGATGATGGAGTTAAATTAAAAGTACAGGATAAGTAGCTTAAGACAAGTAAATAATTACAAAAGGGGACAGCAGGGACAGGAGAGATGGTTAGAACAGAGATGAAACAGAGGAAGGCAGGAAATATACACAAGGTTATTTAGGTAAGAAGTAAGGTTAAGTAGTGGTGTAAAATAGGCAGGATGTAGTGGTGTAGAACAGGCAAGATGTAGGTATAGGCATACCTCTACAAATGTGAATATGTTAGTACTACTGTTCAGTGACATATTAGTATGTGTACAATTTTCTTTAACACTTTGATAAGTTGAGTATATACTGGTAATCATTCCTGGAAATTACGTATAGTATCTGTATTCATATAATGTATACTGTATGTAATACAGAGGCGTTTCTAGTAGTACCTTTTTCTAACAGTTTTTCATTTTTTCAAGTAGCAATACAGAACTAATGATACCTTCTTTCAAGATAGTATACTTGCTAAACTAACATCACCCATGCCGGTGTTAAAGTGGTTATTTGGGCATGCTGCATGCATGAAGGTTTATTCTACACAATTTTTACAAATCTGTTGTCAATGATTTACTTTACTTCATCTGCAAATGATGGAATCTTCTGATTTTTCCTTTTAGGAAACTTAGTGTACTGTAATTATTTGAAACTCTACTTTTTGTAGCAAACTTACTGCCGTGCAACATGCAAAATTGTTGCCTAGGGTCACAGGTGGTTACTAGGCATGCAGTCCAAGAAACTCTTAAGCAGCCTAGCCCAAATTTCCATGGCTGTCCAGCTGAAGAAAGACTTAGTCAGGTATTCATAGTCCAGTAATTTGCACATGTGTAGTGATTATGTGTGAGAAATGCCACTACGCGTATATTTAAATAAGTTATTCATCACAAATGCTCAGTGATTAAGGAAAAGTGAAGGTATTTGAAAAACAAACCTCCTTACATTAAAAGCATAAGGCAACTAAAGTCAAGAATTAAGCAGATGTGAAGAAGTATGTGAAAACTGTAAGCTTTGTATTTGTGGTATTTTGTACATATACGGATGTTAGGAATGGACATGGCTATCTAGAGTCACATTTTAAATACCTGAAGCAAGCTGCGGACTGGGCAGCTTCTATTATTGATGCTTTAAAAAATAAAAGGGTTTAATATATTTTAAAATATGAATATCCTTATGTGGACATCCAGATAGTTTCATTAAAGAATAGAAAGGGGGAGATAGAAAAGTTTGAAAAGGAGGTGATTTAACAAAGAGGGGAGCACAGAAGGGAAAACATCAATAGAGTTGTGCTAGAGGCAGTGAAAGAGGAAGGGCACAATGTTTTTGTTGGGGAAATAGACCCCCTTATTTTTTCTAATTTATATATATATATATATATATATATATATATATATATACACACACACACATATATATATATATATATATATATATATATACATATATATATATATATATATATATATATATATATATATATATATATATACATACATATATGTGTACTGTGGGTGGGAAATACATAAGGGGGTGTAGGTGAAAGGGTAAAGGAAGAAGGAATTAAGTGCCTGCAGAAGTCCCAGCTCACAGAGCCTCAAACATTTCTATTGCCAGATTGTGAAGTAGTGGAGGACCCTGATGTTGAGGGCATAGGGGCCTGTGGTGGTGCAGTGGTGAGCACCAGCCGGGACAGCGTGTCTTCCACATACTGCAAAGAAACCTCAACTGACTGAACCCTCCAAACTACTACCTCTTCTAGTACATCCTCAATTAAATTCTGAAGCCCCCATTATGTGAGGCCTTCCAGGCTTGCCACATGCCCGGCTGCCAGCAGGACCAGTGCCACTGCCCCCATCCTAAGAGGAAGTCCCTGGACAGGCAAAGGGTTAGCACTTCTTAACCTGGGAGGTACATGCCAGGTGGTCATAGCCTCTTGAATTCATCTTCAGAACAGCTCCAGGATCAAACGAGCGAGACCTCAAAAGGATCATTCTGTGTATGTTCATGCACTGGTCTCCTCCCATCTAGAATACTGTAATGCAATCTACCCAAGAATCCCCAGTACAGAGACTGACCATTTAAAAACAGTTCACAGCTTTGTGGCCAAATTGTTTACAGGTATGTCAGGTTAACAGTATATTTTCACTGTGTTGCTGAGCCTGCACTGGTGTACAGTTCGCTATCACACTACTTTCAAAATCTTGGTGCAGGTCTCTGTCTCTATATAACCTAGAATTCTCTTATCCAGCAGAACGTATTACCCATTTTACCCTCCCAAGGTGGTTTAGTCCATCAGCCAGGGAATGCTAGTGGCTCCTCGGGTGTGATTGGAAATCATGTGATTACTGTTCTTTTGCCTGTTGGGTGCTGCACCTGTGGAACCTACTACCATGGTGGCTGTGGCAATGGCTCAACACTGGACTACTTAAGAGATCTTCTTAAGTGTTATCTATCTGAAATGGCATTTGACAACAACTCTGTTGGCTAGTCACAGAGTTTCTTTTAATGCATTGCCTTATTTTTAACCATAACTTTACTAGCTGTAGTATTGTTTTATACTTTAATTTATAACAACTTGCACTTTGTACTTGTTTTATTGTATACTGTCTTTATTTATTTTTATTGGTTTATTTACTTTGTTACAAGTGTTTTGTTTTAAAAGTATTATTCTTCTAACCAGCAAAGGGCAATAAAAAAGCTCAGTACATCTAAAACTTGGGAAGAGCAGGTTAGTGAAGGCAATTTAGAACTAGAGCACATTAAGAGTATGAATATGTGATGAAGGTATAGGATTACCTACATGGGCTGTAAATAAGCAAACAATAAGACTAGTAAGTCTTGGTCACCACAATCTAATATAAATTATGAAATATGAAAATAAAAATAAAACAAAGTGCCTTCACACTACTAAAAGTTACACCAACTAAAATTAAAAAGCAAAAAAAATAACATAAATGGAAGACCTTTCACAAACACCAAAGCAGAAATATGGACACTAACTTGAGCATGAAGGAAAATGAGATAATCATACTCTAATAAACTGATGCAGTATGATGCAAGGTGTACTATAAACTGAATTGCACTGTAAAATAAGCCAGGCCCAAAAAGACCTTCTCATAAGAGTGGGGGTGGGGGGAATTGTGTGTCTTATCAGTACTAGGCATCCAGTACCCTTTCAAATAAACAGGTCTGGAATTAGTACTATGGCAATCCTGCTACTCATAAAACTTGATAAAAACAGAACGGCGACATAAGTTACCAAATCATACACAACTATGTAACCTAAGCAGAAATAGACAACCAACAAACAGTACCAAGTAATTCTTGGGCAAACATGTAGGATTTGAAACTGCCAGTTAAGGCTTAAAACCACAAGTAAACACACATCACAAAATACTAAGTGACAACTACCTACCTTCATGTGAGCCAGCTGGTATAAAGCATACACTTGCTTCTTTTTTATAAAGCGTAGGGAGTATGCTCAATATTATAAGAAAACTGCCAACAATGGTACAAATATCTGTGTTTCAGCAAGCAGGTTTGCACTGTGTATCCAACAGTGGCTTTTCTGCCCATGTACTTTGTGAGTTCTCTATCTCTCCGAGATCTCAGAGATTGCGAATTGGCCATCTATTAAAATAGATACTTTGTACTTCACATTCAGTCCTTACATGCTTGATACTGAGCTTTGATCTACCAGATGTTTGCGGAAGCAGTACAGGCTTCCTTGTGGTACTGCATTCTTCCAGGCTTAGTGAAACAGGTGGTTTTATCCCTCTTTATAAGGAGCCCTTATTAGATCGCACACAGTCCCCAACAATATGGATCCAATTCCAAGAAAATATTGACAGGGTTGGGGTTTCTCAGCTTAGTTTAACTGGCCATGATCTATAAGAGTTCTTCTCACCAAAATGCAATCAAGACAGCCTTCATAAAGGCAGCTAATGATCTCTTCATAGTCAAAAAGTCAAAAATGGAAGGTCAATGTTATTTTCTTATCCTCTATAATCAATAAGTACAGCTTTCCACAGTAAACTGAATTACCATGGGAAGGAATATTGTTGGCTACAGTAAACTGTCCTAAGCTATTTTTCTAGATTTTGGAGGGATAGCCTCCAGAAAGCCACCTCTGGTGTCATCCTCTCTTTGGACAAGTCATTATACAGCAGCATTTTCAAAGCTTGATACCCATGAATTGGTTATTGGGACTTGTACCACGGCTTAAGGTGCGGTGCATATACATGGGATGTTTGGGATTTACATGCTGTTATTGCAGAGATCATCTGTACCATGGAATAGACTTATTTTTTAAGCTGATGACACCCAGCCCTGCCTTTCTTATGTCCAGATGACCCCCTTTTTGACTCCTAATTGGATGGCACTAAGTGGTTTGAGAATGAAGCCACACATGACTGATGCAATAAATGTTCACCACAATTACTAACCAGGTTTCCATAGTTACAATTTTAACTACTGCCATAGGTGGGGACTGGTGCCTTTTGAATACCCAAAGAGGTTAAGTGCGATCATCAGAAGGGCTAAACTACCACGGCTTAAGGTGCGGTGCATATACAAGGGATGTTTGGGATTTACATGCTGTTATTGCAGAGATAATCTGTACCATGGAATAGACTTCTTTTTTAAGCTGATGACACCCAGCCCTGCCTTTCTTATGTCCAGATGACCCCCTTTTTGACTCCTAATTGGATGGCACTAAGTGGTTTGAGAATGAAGCCACACATGACTGATGCAATAAATGTTCACCACAATTACTAACCAGGTTTCCATAGTTACAATTTTAACTACTGCCATAGGTGGGGACTGGTGCCTTTTGAATACCCAAAGAGGTTAAGTGTGATCCTCAGAAGGGCTAAACTATGTTCAGTTAGGAGGAACTGGAAACTGCAGTATCTCAAAGTATTCCACTTTCTCTGAGGTGCAGCACTGTAAAAGAAGAGTCAGTATCTATCTATCCAACTTCCTCCTTCTCTCTCTATATATAAATCTGTGTGTGCATGTGTTTATGTGCAGTTCGGGGTGTGGAGGATGAAACAGTCTTGCATATAAGGAAATCAAAGGAAATACTTGAAATGTTTAACAAGCTTCAGAAATCATTTTTTTTTTTAGGAATCACAGTTCCGAGCTTCTCTGAGTAGCAGAAAGGGCTAACAATTTTGGAACAATACTCAAGAGCCATTTGTCTTTTCACAACAAAATGCAAATACCTTCAAGTAGGCATACTATCACTTTAAGAAGTCATTCCAGATTTCACACTCAACTATCATTCTCAGTCTTTTATTATCTCAGTGCAGGTACGTCCTCAACAAGACTTATGGCAACCATTATATTCCAGAATTTCTGGCAAAGACTTCTGCTACTTGCAGAAGATTTGAGATTTAGCAGCATGGTTCCTGAGTGGTCACACAGGAAGGGAACACACAACTGTATTGTGAAAACTGCACAGCTATTGACCAGCTAGACATTTTTCTTTACAATATGCCTTTTGATTTTAAATTGATTACAAATTCGGATAGTCTTGACTCCACACTTCATTGCAAAGGCCTCCACTAGCAAGGGACTTGCTAGAGATATCTAGCAAATACTTTGTGGCTATAAGATATCTGCCTTATCAGCCCGTACTCTGTGGCATTCACTGCATTTATGATTGTGCTTAGCTTCCATTTTTACAGATTGTGTAAAGGCCTTTTCATTTTATGAACCTTCCAAATGACTGTGAATTCACATGTACTACACGAAATGCTTTTATTTTACTTATGTTGGTTTTATTTCCACTTATTTACTGCAAACTGTAAAACTTTTGCTTTGTTTACGGTGCCAAATAATTATGACAAGTCCATGAACAGGACACCAACATAGCTGCCTTGACCTAATCAATGCACAAGATCCATACTCTTCTTGGAAAGAAATAAATTATACTTGGTACAAATTTAGATAGATCGAAATCACAGTATAATTTGTCAGTCTACATGCATCAAGGCATACATTTAAAAGAATTGTATAACAAAAATGGTTATTCAACTTACATTGTTGGAGATGTGTTTATTGCTGGTGACAGAATGTCATATGCATGCTTACTTGTTTCATTAAGAATTGTAAATAACATTTTCTCTTGGATCCTTTTAGACAGGACCATTTTTTCCTAGTTATATCTATTATCACTTAAAAAAACTTCAAGTTCTGCACCGAGCAATTTTTTTAAAGTTTTTGACAGTAAACCAGATTACAAAAAGTTGCTGCTGAGCTAATTCGTCTAGGCCTCTTTTTTCAAAGCAAGAGTAGTGTAGATTTTCTACAAGTCAAGAAAACCATGTTTGTACATGAGAGCAATTTAAGCCGTCTTTCTATGCCTTACTTTCTCACAGGCAGAGTAAGCGGAGTACATCTGCCTACATGTTCAGATAGTAGGTGGATGAATGTCAAAAGTGTGGAATCACCTAGTCTTTACCCTGGTGACCAACTTCCATGTTTTTCACATGATGTGACACCAGTATTATATTAAGACATTGCTGAAGCAATCCACTGCAAAGTATACTGCCAAGATTCAGACTTTTCATGTTTTTTATGGATGGGACTCGATGAAGAAGACCTGAGGAATGCGTCAGCAGCTTCTTTAAGCCAAACCAAAATGCCCTCATATTCAGCTTTGTGCAATTTGTAACACAAACAAGCACTGCGTTTTGATATCTAAGGTTGCAGCTATACATAAGCTCTTCAACGTTCGGTACAGAGGTCAAAGTGGGTTAATTATGTTTTCTAATGCATCCTACATTTGTTCCTCTAAGTATGCAACTCTGCATTCCAAAGGTTAGCTAGAGAGAGGCATTAATCAGTACTCCAGATACACAGGTGCATTGTGGGCAAGTAGTGAGAATAACAGAGGAAGGATAAGTCAGTGCTCTCCAGTTCTCATCTCATGTTTTGTGGAGAAAATATTTCTTACTTCTGACAGTTATTAACATGTACTAAAAGAGGGACTGAGAGATTACTGTACATTTTTCAAAGTCTGAGTAATCAACCAACCTGTTAGGTATAACAGTCATAAAATAATTTGGAGTTCTAGACAGATTCCAGTCAAGCATTTCGGCAACTGCTGTTTACCTATCAGTTTTGGCTGCAAAGGAGATAAGCCGAGTGAAACTATATAAACTATATTTGCATAGTTCACATAGCATGATTGTCGGTGTCTCCCTTATGGATGCAAAAATCACCCATACCAATGAACTCTGAGTGAATGTTTGTAATTAGGCACTGCACAATTTAGTCAAGAAAGTTAAGGCATGTCCTGCTTAGTGTTCAGTACAGTACAAATTTAAGCATTTATTGCCACCAACTCTAAGAATAGCTACCAGTATTTCTCTTCCCATCAGCTTTGAGGGCTAAATAGTATCTAAACAGGAGCTCATCTGTAATCTTATGAAAATTGTCACCTTGTTGCCTTTTTTAAGTTGGTCTTCCCTGTACACCAAAGGTCAACAATCCGTAAGATAAGAACAGACATTTTAATATATTCTACAAAAAGCCATGGTAGCTGCAGCTTCCTGGTTAAACGACAGTACAGCAGAGCAGAGAAATGCTTACCAATTTTTAATAGCAAACTTTATTTACTGACGTCAACAACATTTTAACGGTGATTCTGTGTATTACTAATGGTGCTGTTAGGTCAATACCCTGCATGACAAAGGATGCCTTAAATCCTGTCAACTGTAGCCAGTACATTGACCACAGGTTAATGGCTATAGTATGACACCCCGAGTATGTCACAAGCTGAAGTTGTTCCAGGCACCCCTAACCACCCAGAGTATGAGGCTACCCCCCAAACTTCAGTGACATGTTCTCCACTAAACCCAGTAGTGTTGCAGGCTTCAGTTACGGTCACTTATGCAAATTACCATGATGGATTCCCAACTCCTTTCAGACTTTAATTGTAATTATCTACTTTCTAATGCAGTTGACCATGCCACGCACTGAACAGCACAGCCTGATAGTAATACTAAATGTACCACGTTTACTGTGTTGTTGCTTTACGATTACCTTGGCATACACATGCCAACCACACATTACCACTTTGCCAGGACTGCCACGTACTTCATCTGATGCCATCTCACTGGGGGTCCTGTATACCTGCCCTCCTCTTCCTTATAAATCTCCCATACTGCATGTCCAGCTCTACCTTGCACATTCGTGTCCTACAGCAGCCTCTCCTCTTTCCACATAGCCACGTTGTGCAGCACGGCCAGTACCACAAAAAAACTGACACCTTCTCACAGGAGTTCTGTAGTGCTCTTCCACGGAATCAAACCAGAAGAGGCATCCCTTCAGTAGACTGAAGTAATTCAATGATCGTGAATGTCTCATATGGGCAGTTGCTATATGCCATTTCTGCAATGGTGTCAGGATGACAGACTAGGCTGTTCCAAAGTTTTCAATAATATTTTTTGATTCAGTTTAGTAAAATATAATTGTGTCAAGAGTGCTGCTGCGGACAACCCACAGAAAGTAAGCCAGCAAAATGTCTTTCATTCCATCCTTACCCCCATTACATCCTCATTAAAGATAGATAGTACTGCAATTACAGTTGATGCTGCTAAAGTTTTAATACAGTTCATAAAAACAGCACAATCGCTTAAACTAAAACTTCCCCTCCTTTTTTTAGAGCTATTAAAACAAAATGAAATTCAGAATGGAGCTCAGCAAGAATACCCATTTTCACATGCTGATTAAAGCAAAACATGCCAAACAGACCATATCAGTTCCCATTAAATCTTATCTTCTGGGATATGTAGGCAGCACCTATTGTTATTTTATGTACTTTGACATTAGCTATACTAACAACCCATAATCCACTTTCTGGCATAACCTTAACAAGTTATACGAAAAGATCAGAGAAGACCTGGATACACTGAAAAAAACAAATTTTAATGCAATACATGTGTCAGGTTGCTTAAACAAAAATTAATATTTTTCACGGTCTTCTATAAATAAAACATTTTTGTGCTGTTACTCGGCAGCATTTTAAAAGAGTGAATGTAGTTAGCAATTCTTTATCATAAAAAAAAAAAAATAAAAGTCTTAAGGTGGTTAAACCCAACATTTTGGGTACCTAATTTCATAATTCACAACATTTTAAGGACATCCACAACTCTAAAGCTGATGAACACTGGTCTTTATTCTGGGTAAAAGTTATTTTTTTCACTTGTTCTGAGCCAAGACCAAACCCTAGGAGTTCTTCTATATATTATTTTTAAGAAGACACGTTTATCACTCATTCTAAAGTTTGCAATTATACTCATTTTCAATACCAAAAATGGGTAATGGAGTTGGGAAGTAAGGCAGAACTCTTAATGCATCCTATTATATTCAACCAGACATTCTCATTACACTCAGGTTATCTTCAGCATCCCCTCTGTCCCCTACCCCACCTCAAATTTGCAAATTTGATGTATGTAGATTAAACTGTATGATACAGCAATAGCGTTATTGCCTCACAGCAAGAAGTTCTGCTGTTCGATTCTCGGCTGGAGTGCCTTCTGTGTGGAGTCTGCATGTCCTCCGTGCGGTCGAGTGGCCTCCGAAGACGTGCGTGAATGGGCGTGCCTTTGCTGAAGGCTGGGCATCGGGCTGGCAACTTGGCACCATAAAAATCTACTGCTAATCATTAGCAGACCGGAGTTCCACTGTGGCGACCCCTAACCGGGAAAAGCCGAAAAAACAAACAACAAGATTAAACTGTATAGCATTCCTTGGCCTCATCCAAAATTTACTGGAAGAATGTGATCTTTCTTATCAATATATACTTCATATTAAATGAAAACTCATTGTCCTCAGAATGTCTCTTCAGGTTCTTTATGACTAAGTCAAGTAAGAGAATATTAAAAACAGCTTTAATGCATTATGTGAAATTGCATCCTCTATTGATATTCCTCACATGCCACTTCCTGACCAGCTGCTTTCACCTTGTATCTTCACAATGGTGCTATAAGATTCTAACTACAGAAAGCACCTGTCCTGCACTGATTACCATTTGGTATCAAGTGACAGACTGATTTCCATTTGCTACACTATATTGCATGCAGTTATGACTAATAGCAATGATTACTTAACCAAATCAGGCTGATTTAACTAGAGTAATCTAGTAAATCTTAAATGCCAACCTTGCAATGTGGACGATGCAGATACAAAACATTTTGGGGAACCAAGCTTAATACACATTAAAAATCCATCATTTACTGTCATCTTATCCTGCACAGCTGTCATCTTATCCTGCACAGTATGTATGTTTCAAAACACAAAGCGTCGAGTTCCAAGTAAGAGGTTAGCTCTCTGTTCTTTGGGGAGCCAGTTTGCTTTGCACAGGGTAAAGCAGTGATGCAGTTTGCGGGGACAGTTAGAAACAAAATGGAAGAGTTTGTTAGTAATTTGCAGAGTGTTATAATTCTTTTTAAAGGCTTCTGTGATAATTGGAAGACCATATTCCAGCTAGTATAACAGGATTCCTTTTCTAACCATTCTTGTGGGTCTGTTGAGATCAGGAGAGATTTTATTGGCCCATAAGAGAAAAGAGTCAATTTTGGTTTTGTTTTTTTTCAATGTTTAGCTGAAACTTAAGGATTTGCTCTAATCAAATACAGAGATATTAGAAGGACAAAGTTATTTCTGTCCTACAATTATTTAAGTCAGTGATGGGGATGTTACTTGATGTACAAGAAAGGTCTTTGGTTTTGGAGGGGTTGAGTACTAAAATTTATTTATAAGCCATTTATGGAGTGAAGGTCTGCATGAAGCTGTGAATGAATGTGTGAGAGTTTGGGTCTAGGCATGTAGATAACCCAGCATATAAGATCAGTGGAAAGCAGGGAAGGTCATATGGGAGTATGGAGAGCAGCAGAAGGACAAGGATGGGCTCCTGTAGGACACCAGTGCATAGGGAAACTTCTTCATGAACAGAGGAGCCTTATCAAGCTTTGAAGCAGACGTGTCCAACCTGCGGCCCTCAGAGCTCTTCCATGCGGCCAGCGACCTCTAACTGCAACATCGATGTACGCATGCCCCAAAACACTTTTTGTTTTATGTTTTTCGTGACCATGACCTGTACCTCTAACGGTGGTGTGTGCATGCACCAAAGCACCCTTCTGGTTTTGACTTTTTTGCGCCAAAGAAGGATCTGTGTGTTCATGCCGTTATTTCTCGCCGAAGAATCAGTGTGTGTGTTCTCGCTGAAGAGGGACTCGTGTATAGATTTGCCGCCATTGCCTTTGAAAAGGACAGCACTTACCTGCGTTAATAAGTAAGTATGGAGTGAGTGAGTGCATGCATGAAAGCAGAATGTGTGCGTGAAAGAGTGCGTCTGTGTGTGTCTGTGTGTGTGTGTGTGTGTGTGTGTGTGCGCATGACAGAGAGACACACATGCACAAAGTTAATGACAATCAGTCTACCAAACAAACTCTTAAGACGAAAGGAACACAATAAGAACCGGCTAAATAAAAAAGGTAAGTAATGGTAAAGGTCCATATCTATGGAACCTTTCAAAAATAGGTCTTCCAAAGTAGACTATCTTCCTATAAGCCCCATTAACTTCATTCAAAGTTATTTGAATGTAATTAGGAGTGCTAAGATGTTCCATCAATCTATCTACATATGCACAATGATCCATAAATACTAAGCCTCCCCCCTTATCGGGCTTCATGACTCTGATGTTACAATCTTTAAGCAAGTCAATAAATCCATGTTCCAAGGATGAACACAGGATAGCAGCAGATTTCTTCAGCTCCACCAATTTCATTACACTGACAGGAATTAATTACTTAAAAAAATAATTTTTGAAGTCATTTTCTTTCTAAATATGTTTGTTTTATATAGTTCTTGAACTAGATCTAAAAAAGAAAGGAAATCTTAACAATATTCCTGTCAGAAATCACTGTGGAAATTTTCCTGTCAGTTTATCAGTCTGAAATGAGTTCCAGTAAGACAAATTCTCAAGACTCCAGCATCAAGAAAGAACTTCAGTCTCTGATAATTATAATCCAGCAACTTACTGATAAAATGGATACTAAAATAGACACCTTCATAGAAAAAAATTACAAAACAAATAGACCTGTTACATACAGACCTGCAACAACAGAAGAACCAGATGACAGGCATAGAAGAAGCTGTGAATGACATGGAAAATAGAATCCAAGAAGAGGAAATCAACATTGAGTTTCTGCTGAAACAAAATACACATTTACAAATAAAGCTGGATGACCTGGAAAATAGATCTAGGTGCAATAACATTAGGATTTTTGGACTGCCAGAAAATATTGAAGGTAACAATATTACTTCTTTTTTAACAACTTGGCTCCCTAAAACTTTAGACTTACCAGAAGCATTCTCTTTTGGTATCGAAAGAGCACATAGATCTATAGCTAATACTAACTCTAACAAAAATATCCTAGATCAGTTATAGTTAGATTTCTATCATCTTTTGATAAAGAGATGGTTCTTAAATCTGCTTGGGCTAAAGCTCCTGTTAAGATTAATGAGACAACTGTGCGTTTTGACAATGACTATTCTTCCATGGTAATAGCTAAAAGAAAAGTTTTTCTGCCACTAATAAGGGAGCTTAAAAAGCACAGTTTAAAACATACCTTCTGTTTCCTGCCAAGCTTAAAATCTTCCTTCCTGATGGTCCTAAGGTTTTCAATGATTTAGACTCTGCTTTACTGTTCGTCAAAGAAAAAAGGATTTTGGATAAAATAGAAGAAATGGAATGGGCTAGTTCTTCATTAAAGAGATTGGCAACTGAAGCGAAGACTTCAGAGAAGAAGAAGAGACTAAAAACAAATGATTTGTTATATGTTTTTCTCTCTAATCATTTTAGTTCATTATTAATCTTTATGAATATAGTTCCTGCATTTCCAGAAAGCCACAAATATTTTGGAAAAGATTTAATCAAAGTTATTCTCTATGTGCAAAGAAATGTTTTGTTTCATAACCAGTCAAAATACCTGAAGATTTAATGGCAAGCTGTGATTCAATTTGTTTCTCTTTCTGAAAAGAAGTAAGGTTAGTAATTTGATACATTTTTATCTTTACCTTTTTTCCTTCTCCTTTTATTATTTTCTTTGTTTAAACAATGACATTCTATTTAGATTATGTAGTGGGTAAAGGGTGGGGAGGGCAGGAGAGAACAGTAATGAAAATATCATTAATAGAATAATAACATATTTATTCCTTGTAAAAGTTTTATAAGTTCTTCAAATGCTATTTCTAATTATACTTTCTTGATTATACTGCTTATGCCTGTTTGTAAATAATCTGTTATGCTTTAACTAATAATAATCAGAACTAAATAAGAGTAAATAATATGTTTTATTTTTAACTCTATTAATATAAACAGTAAGTAACATTCCATTGTATATACTTCTTACAGCTTTCTCTTACATTTTTATTTCTGCCTCACTCCTTTTATTTTCTACTCTTTTTCTTTTCTTTATTAATATATAGAAATGCTTTTGATTGTGTGGGCACAGTGAATAATAGGATTTGTATGAAAATTGAGTTGGGAGAAGAATGTTGAGTTTTATTGCTTGTTGGTAATTTTGGGCTTAATTTCACTTACATAGAGGCTGTAATGATCTGTGGAATACATTGTGAAGGTTTTGTCATGTTTAGATGCATTTACACTGCTAAATGAATGTTTGTCACTAGTTTTTAATAAGTTTCCCGCCAACATGTTAAGAGAGACAATCTGAGATGTGGGCTGTCTCATGCACAGTGTTCATGAGTTACTTCAGAAGCTTCAGCTCACAGAATTCTCACAGAGAAACTGAAAGCAGTTAGTATAACCTTTGACATAGTTATCACACTGACACACCACAGATTCAGGAAAATACTCTATTTATAAAATATGTCAGTTATAATGTTTTGTTTCATAACCAGTCAAAATATCTGAAGATTTAATGGCAAGCTGTGATTCAATTTGTTTCTCTTTCTGAAAAGAAGTAAGAGGCTGTAATGGTCTGTGGAATACATTGTGAAGGTTTTGTCATGTTTACATGCATTTACACTACTAAATGAATGTTTGTCACTAGTTTTTAATAAGTTTCCCGCCAAAATGTTGAGAGACAAACTGAGATGTGGGCTGTCTCATGCACAGTGTTCATGAGTTACTTCAGAAGCTTCAGCTCACAGAATTCTCACAGAGAAACTGAAAGCAGTTAGTATAACCTTTGACATAGTTATCACACTGACACACCACAGATTCAGGAAAAATACTCTATTCATAAAATATGCCAGTTATAATGAGTCTAAATGATGTCGTTTCTTGTAGTAAGTAAATGTCTTATTTTAGAAGGCATAGAAAATGAAACATTTATTTAAATGTTTTTGAAAATCTAATTAACAGCAGCATAATAATCTGTGTTAAAAATTTGTGTTCCAAACATATACTTTACTATAACTCATTTAATTCATCTGATTGACAAGCATAAATAATCTTATAACTCTATTCTGGAAGAAATGTCATGTGATATATTTTAAAGCAGTAGGTTAGCATGATTGTAATATCTGGTTACTAAAATGTGTTTGCTGTACATTATTTTGTATAAAGCAGACAGATTTATTCTAGGGACAGCAAGTAGGATAGTGCTCAACAAAGACACAACTCAGTGAGATCATATAGATATATATATATATATATATATATATATATATATATATATATATATATGTGTGTGTGTGTGTGTGTATGTATGTGTGTGTGTGAGTGTGATGGCTTTTTTTTATTTTATATAATAATGCAAGTGTTTCTGAGAATCTGCATAACAATCCAATATGATTTATAATAATTTCTATGAATACAATATTTTACTCTATTGACAAAATGAATGTTTGCCACAAGTTTTAATAAGTTTCCCGCCAAAATGTTAAGGGAGACAATCTGGGATGTGGGCTGTCTCATGCACAGTGTCCATGAACTACTTCAAAAGCTTCAACTCACAGAATTCTCACAGAGAAACTGAAAGCAGTTAGTATAACCTCTGACCTAGTTATCATACTGACACACCACAGATTCAGGAAAAATACTCTATTCATAAAATGTCAGTTATAATGAGTTTAAATGATGTAGTTTCTTGTAGTAAGTAAATGTCTTATTTTAGAAGGCATAGAAAATGAAACATTTATTTAAATGTTTTGAAAATCTACTTAACAGCAGCATAATAATCTGTGTTAAAACTTCTGTTCCAAACATATACTTTATTATAATTCATTTAATTCATCTGATTGACAAGCATAAACAATTTTATAATTCTATTCTGGAAGAAATGTCATGTGATATATTTTAAAGCAGTAGATTAGCATGATTGTAAAATCTGGTTACTAAAATGTGTTTGCTGTGCATTATTTTCTATAAAGCAGACAGATTTATTCTAGGGACAGCAAGTAGGATAGTGCTCAACAAGGACATAACTCAGTGAGATCAGATATATATATATATATATATATATATATATATATATGTATGTATGTGTGTGTGTGTCTGTGTGTATGTGTGTGATGGCTTTTTTTTTTTAATAATGCAAGTGTTTGAGAATTTGCATAACTATGCAATATGATTTATAATAATTTTTATGAATACAATATTTTACTCTATTGACAATAATGAGTTTAAGTAAATGCTCATATACAAACAATTCAAGATTTTTTTTTGGAAGCTGTTAATAGTATTCACATGACAGAAAATAGATGCATCTTAATATATGTAATGTCTGAAACATATTAGCCAATGTTTTTGATTTAAATGAATGTTAGAACCTAATTTTCTCTCCTCTTGATTTCTAACATCAAGATTATTTGAATGCTATTTGAATACAACTGTTATATATTACATAGATCTATATAGTTGTATGAACAGTTTAAAAAAAAAAGTTTATTTTAGTTTATATGATGCTGTTTTACCAAATGTGTAGTTTTGTCTTGATAGATAATTGAATTGAAAACTGTTAACCTCAGTTAAATATAACTAGTATTAAATTGATAAGGTGGTAGCTGAGGTACTGCTGCTTGTTAACTTTAGTAAATACTACTCTAAGTTGGAGTTTTCAACTCCAGGCTGGATGCAAGGTTTAATCCTTACATTATTTTCACTTGTTCATTGTTATATGTATATAGTCTTGACATCCACAATATATTTTGTATACTCATTGTCACTACAAACAAAATTGAATCCTATACAAAATCCCATAAGAGATTTAATAAATACAGCTATATTTAAAGGTACACCTAAAAGAGGAGATGTAACATTATTTATCTTGTTATTTGTTATTTGATCATAAGATTCTTGAGTTTTAAAATGCCAAATGACATCTTTAAAAGGAATTTCTTTAAACATTAATGGATTGAATAATCCGTGTAAAAGGGCAAGCCTAATAAGATACATTAATTTACACAAGGCCAATCTAGTCTTCCTGCAAGAAACCCATCTCTTGAAAAAGATATTGATAAACTAGCCACTAATAAGTATACAGTATTGGTTAGTTCAGAGCACACTCAGAAAAAGAGGAGTGGCTATTTTATGGAATAAAAGTATGCCCATTCCTAAAACCATTAAGTCTTTTCAGGATGACAAAGGAATGTTTTGTATGGTTACAATACAAATTAATGGGAAGACTTACACTTTAATTAATGTATATTGGATACCTGGAATTGGTATTAATACAGTGAAACATCATATTGATAAGATCATATCATTCTCTATAGAGGAGATTATTTTAGCTGGTGATTTTAATTGTATACTACATGAAAGTGATACTACCACTATAAGGAAAAGAAGAATTACATCTAATGCAAAACATTTAAATGATTTTGCTAATTCTTATCATTTGAATGATATTAATAATCAGATAGATTCAAAATCATTACCATACACCTTTTTTTCTAACAGATACAAAACTTATTCAAAAATAGATAGGGTCTTTATTTCTAACCAGATGGTAACAGATTTAATTAATTCCAAAATCATTTCATGTCCTATATCTGATCATAACTCAATTGTTTCTGAATTCATGATAAAAAATACTCATAATGTTCAGATCAAAAGGATACCAGCATACTTAACTCAGCTAAAAGACTATAAAGAATATATACTTTCAGAAGTACATTTTCTAGACATAAATAATACTCCTGAAGTATCCATTGTCTATGTTTGGGATGCCTTAAAATCATATCTATATGGACAAAGTATCAGATGGTGTAATAATAAAAGGAAATCTTGGGATACGGAATTGTTAGATATTCAAAGTAAATTAGACTCTTATAAACATAATAATAAAGAAAATATTATGGACAAGAAAGTTATTGAAGAAATAAACAAACTAAATGAGAAATACAAAGAAATTTTAACTCAAAGTTAAAATAACTTTAGAGAAATACAAGTTTTTGTCTTATTCAATAAGCCCCAAATACTTACATAGACTTAAAAATAAAACAAAAGATTGAATAAACAAAACCATATCAAAGAAATCTTTTCTCTAAGGAAAAAGAAGAATGTTTCTAGTATACCAGAAATACTGGATGAATTTAGAAATCACTTTCACAAGATTAACCATAACAACATTAACATGGAACCTAAAGATAAAATAAAGGAGTTTATAACCACAAACATGAATAAAAGCTTAACAAACAACAGATTAAACTATTGGACAAGAGTATTTCATATACAGAAGTTATTACACAAATAAATAAGCTTAAATCAAACAAAGCACCGGGTAATGATGGTATTATACCAGAGATATATAAAATCCTTTCTAAAACTACATATTCATTAATACATAAGGTTTTTATTTTGGCCCAAACTGAGTTAATAACCCCCCCATCTTGGCAATATACATTTATTTCACCAATTTTAAAACCTAATAAAGATCCAACTAAATGTTCTTCATATCGACCCATCTCATTACTTAATGTTGATTATAAAATGTTTATGAGTATTTTTGCTGATAGATTGAAGACAATCATCATTATAGATATAGATCAGACGAGCTTCATTGTAAATAGAAATACTTTTGATAATATAAGAAGAACTTTAACATTAATTGATTTTGCAAATAGGAAAAAGAAAGATTTAACACTTATTAGTCTTGATATAGGTTCAGCATTTGATTCAGTAAGTTGGGACTATCTGTTTACCTTACTGAAATGCACAAATTTCTCTGATGCATTTGTAAATTTAATTGAGCATTTATACAAAGGGACGCTGGCTTATATTAAGGTAGGAACATATGTTTCACAAAAAATACCCATTCTTAAAGGTACAAAGCAAGGATGTCCACTTTCTCCACTATTATTCACTTTAGTAATGGAGCCTTGGGCTAATTTGATTAGAAACAGTACTGACATAGAGGGTTTTGAAATAGACAAAATACAACATCAAAATTCAACTTTTGCAGATGATGTTCTAATTACATCAGCAGGATCTAATTCTTCTATGCAGTCTTTATTTGATAAAATGATGAATTTTAAAAGTATTTCTGGTTTAATATTCAATGAAGAAAAACTAAAATACTACCTATATATACAAAAATATTCTCGTTAGTGATTTTACTAAATATGTACCCAATTCAGGTCAGATAACTTATTTAGGTATAATACTATCTAAAGATATTAAATCTATTATATATAATAACTATAATACCTGTTTTCTTAATATACAAAATCTTTTTAATACCTGGAATAATATGTTTTTTACTATGGAGGAGAGACTTACAATTATTAAAATGATAATATTCCCCAAGATTTTATAGTTAATACAATCAATAATACTTTCACCTACTAAACAAGAAACTGAATACACTAATGTTAAATTTCTTATGGGCACCTAATAGACCTAGGATTGCATTAAAGAAACATACTAATAGCTGGTCTCAAAGGGGGTATTTCTTTTCCAGACTTTAATTTATATATTATCTCTTCTATTATAAAAGTTATTACTTTATTAATAGATCAGTCATATATCACAAAATGGAAAGATTATTGGGAGCTAATTAGTATGCACTTCATGAAAATCTCCTTAACACATAAAAATATGATTGTAAATAACTCCACTAAACATATGGTTTGTTACCCATTAAATATTATTATTAGTTATCGTAACTTTATATTCATGCAATGGAATTTTATTGTATTCCTATAATGTATACTCAGGGTATGCTTATGTCATCTACTTCTGAAGGAGCTCATTTAGCTATAGATAATGATCTAAAGTACTGGTATCAGCTGATATCTGATAATAAAGTTAAAAATCTAGATTTCTTAAAACAAGAATTTGATCCAAGAGAAACTTGCTGGTTAGAGGTTCAGATCTTTAGACAACATCTCATTGATAGAATAGATCTAATGTCTATAACAGTTAAAGAATCTATTCCAAAACTGATTGATTACTTGATATTAAATTTACAGCATAAAGTTTCTGATAAGGTAAACTTTCATATATACATAAAATTATCAGACAAGAAACTTTTACAGTGTAGATTCGTACTGGAATTATTTCACCTCTATTAATGGGGACCCACCAACTCAACAAGATAAACAATATATATTGGAATCTGCTTATAGAACTACATCTTCCATTGTCTGGAGACTTTATACATGGAAATGTTTACATAGATCTTTTATACACCTTTGATGATGAATAAAATAAATAATAAAGATAATCTATGTAAGAGATGTAATGTAGAAATTAATGCTGACTGGGCTCATATGTTTTATGACTGTATGAAGTTGAAAGAATACTGGAAGTCAATTAATGAATTTTGCAGGCTCTTTTACAGATAATTTCATTATTTCTAAGTCTCTTATATTATTCAACACACCTGTACCTCAATGTGTTAAAAGATTAAGCTTCCCTTGTTATGGTCTATCCTAGCAGTGGCCAGGAAAATAATAACTAGAAATTGGATTTCAGATACACCTCCTTCGTTCAATGAATTTAAAAATGTTATGAATATAATGTGCCACATGGAAATAAGCACAATTAGAATGAGAACAACTAGAAAAACATCATATTATATTGTATGGGATAATTTACAAAATTTGTTAAAAAAATTCTAATTTCAATAGCACGGTATTTTAGTTTAATTAACTGATCTGATTGTAGTGGATGTCTTTGTAAATACTTTAGTTGTTTTGTTGAATATTATAATAATACCTATTTTTAATTACTTGTATAAAATTGTTATGATATTTCTCTTATATGTTAAAACAATAAATCTGTTTTGAAAAAAAAAATAAATCCATGTTCCATCTTTGATATATTAGACTTAACTGGATGAAACATGTGTGTACGCTTCTCCTTAATAGCCCAGAAATCAATTTCACACATTTGCTCAAAGGTACTCAAACCAGGATGCAATGGAGGGTTAAAAACACTAGAGACTCTTAATGTGTTAACCAAACTAGGCATAGGGTCCATCAATAATTTAAGATTAAACTTACAAACAAAGATTTTTAAGTCCATTATTGTTTTGGTAATGTCCAGGGACCTTCCAGGGACAAAAGATAGCCCCTTAGATAAAGTCAACCATGTCCTGCTGAATGTTTAAAGCGGTATAATTATATATAGTAAAATCACCCTCACGACTTAAAGGCAGGGCATTTCGGTAACTAGAATAGAAGGCTCCTGTTCAATAACCAAGGTGGAGGTTATCTCCTCCGTTGTTTTCTCTTGTTCTTCGATTGTTGTTGGTTGCAACCTGCCTGTTGTTCCATCGGGTATCGGAACCCACCTGAAAACCCTGTTGGTTCTGACCCTCTTCTCTATTAATATTGTTAGAATAGGCACCTTCACTATTGTGAGAAGGCCCATTATTTGCTCATTGGTTATAGTTGTTTAAGAGTCTCTCGCTTCTCCTTAGTGGCTGTGCATGTTCCTCATTGTCTATCAAATTGTTATTATTATTATGATTAGAAATGTCAGTTGTTGTTGATTCATCATTGTCATGGTAGGTGTCAGAATTATTGTTAGGACTTGTTGGTAAAAAAAGTGGAGGTTTTGGATATGCCCTATTATTGGCATAATCGTTAATGTCCCTAGTTATTTTCTTTTTCTTGGTGATAAGTAGTTTATTCATTGTTGCTTCAATACTTGTGAAAATCCTACAATATTCATATTTATATCGTGGAAAATCACAATGCACTTTTATTTCATGTTCTAATATCTCCAACTCGGCTTTAAGAGAAACAATGTCTTTATTATAGAAATTGATAAGGGCTTGTAAAAACTCATGCCCCTGTCTATCAAAAAGTTCTAAAAGTTCACGATGGAAAGCTGAGTTTTCTACCAAGCCTGCTGGAAATCTCCACTGTCGTAAACCTTTGGGAATAATTTTCTTCTGTATACATTCCTGCAGGTATGACACTTCAAGCTGCAGTTTTTTGCATTTAAACAGCTTGGAGTCAAAATCATTAATATGGGAAAGCAGAACGTTTCCTACCTGGCCATTGGTGTTATTAGAAGACATATTCTGGAAATTAAAGTTATTAAAAAAATTGTTGTCACTCAAGAAAACTGTCATAGAAGGAATTGTGTCCTCCGACGTTCTAGTATCGTGATTAAGTGGAGCTTCTACTATTGGTTGGTTATTAATAACATTCCGGTTATCAGCATTATGCAATGAAACATTGCCAGAGTTAACGTTAGAAACTTTACCATCCCTTAGTGTGCTCCCACCATGATGTTCATTACGATTTATTTAATTAGTTGCATTAATTCGATTAATAGACCTATTACCATCTTCGTTAGGTCTAACCCTTGTAGCGTTAGCTTGCGATACAAAAGAAGTCTCAGAAGAATCAATTTTCTGTGCAAGGGAATCCACTCGTCCTAGGAGAACCTGCACAAGGGTGGTGAGATTCCCAATTGCGTCTTCATTTTCTATTAAGCTATTCTCATTAGGAGTGAATAAACTCTGCAAAGCCACTCCGGTCCCGTTCGCCATAGCAAAAAACCACGAAAACCAAAAACTCGAAAACTAGCAAACAAACTCAAGACGAAAGGAACACAATAAGAGCCGGCTAAATAAAAAAGGTAAGTAATGGTAAAGGTCCATATCTAGGGAACCTTCCAAAAATAGGTCTTCCAAAGTAGACTTAATCTTCCTATAAGCCCCATTAACTTCATTCAAAGTTACTTGAATGTAATTAGGAGTGTTAAGATGTTCCATCATTATCTACATATGCACAATGATCCATAAATACTAAGCCTCCCCCCTTATCGGGCTTCATGACTCTGATGTTACAATCTTTAAGCAAGTCAATAAATCCATGTTCCATCTTTGATATATTAGACTTAACTGGATGAAACGTGTGTACGTTTCTCCTTAATAGCCCAGAAATCAATATCACACATTTGCTCAAAGGTACTTAAACCAGGATGCAATGGAGGGTTAAAAACACTAGAGACTCTTAATGTGTTAACCAAACTAGGCATAGGGCCCATCAATAATTTAAGATTAAGCTTACGAACAAAGATTTTTAAGTCCATTATTGTTTTGGTAATGTCCAGGGACCTTCCAGGGACAAAAGATAGCCCCTTAGATAAAAAGTCAACCATGTCCTGCTGAATGTTTAAAGAGGTATAATTATACATAGTAAAATCACCCTCACGACTTAAATAAAGGCAGGGCATTTCGGTGACAATCAGTCTACCAACTAAACACAAATAAGTTAGCTCACAAATATATCGTACATTAAAAGTATACTTTCATTAAATTGTGGCTTTCCTGACACAGAGAGTGTTGCATTGAATATGAAATCATACCTCTCAACTGTGTGGATTTTCGAAGAATGTCTGGATTTTTGCCTCATCTTCCAATTTGTGTCTTTTGTTTAGGAAATAAAAGAAGTCGTCCAAGGTAATGCAGTTCCAGGGAGTAAGAATGAGGCAGCAGCCTAGGGTTAATGGGTCAGTAGTGGATTGACTGTAGCATATCATGTTGAATTGTTTTTTTCTGACAAACAAAAAAGCACCCAGTACTGTTTTGTCATTGGTGGGTTCTAAGCAGTGGCAGATTGGACAACAATAAGCATAGCTTTGGTGGAACATCAATACTAGCAAATCAGGTGGGCACAATGTCATTTTTTAAATGTTGGGGGTTTTAGTGTGTGTGTGTGTGTGTGTGTGTGTGTGTGTGTGTGCGTGTGTTTATGCGTTGGGAGGGCTGCAACAGTAGATGGTTATTGAAGTTAAAGTTGGAGACTTACGGACTGTGGAGAATATGTTTATTTGTTTCAAAACCTGATATTTGGGTACTAGGCATGCGAAATGTAGATTTTTTTAAGACATAGCTTCTTGCCACTTGCAGTGGATGGATATTTACATTTAATGGACAATGCTAGCAGTATGAGTGTGGTCCTGTAGGGATCTGAAGGATGCCAAGTCTACCACTGCCAATATCTTGTAAAGTGACCTGGAAATGGATATGGAGATGTTACTGAAAAAATACAGTAAGTGGGCTTAAAATTTGGTTTAATTAAAAAGTGCACTTGCAATTTGTAGGCCATAAGATCCTGGTAGATTGTATACCATTAGACTTAATTAGGGAGAGCTGTCATTCTGGGGAAATGAGCAGCCCTAGTTTCAGTGAAAGCTCTGTGGTTGTCTGCAGGTAAGAAGTTGCAGGATATGGATGAAATGTGTTTTATTTATTATTTTAATGCATTTGTCATTTCAAAGCATGCTTTCTTTGTTGCAAAAGAAGGCAGGATTGAATGAGCCACACAATGCTTAACTGACAATGATGGGATAGAAAGATTATAAGTGATGTATAATGTTTGCAGCTACAGTTGTTTCAACGGTGTCTGTGATGCATAACTATTTTTGGGCCTGTGCCCCACTTTTATTTTTCACTTTGTCCAGATTTCTTGCTCTAAGGTTGAGAGGTATGGTTCTATACTAAATAAGAAGGTTGTATTTACCTTGGAAGGCTTTTCAGCATAATTACGAAAAACAGCCTTTTTAATATCTCTGCTTATTTCCAGTATAAACTGTTATGTAACCTTGCAAATATCCATCCAGTTGTCATGTTGCTGAACTACATTGTTTGATAAAGACAGGAGCTCTTTACAGAAGTTGAAGTTTTTGTGTCAAGAACCTGTCCATACAAAGTGGCGTGTTTATGTTGCAGTGAAGGCTGTGGTCTTTGTAGTGAGAGTTTTAAGTATAACCAGCATTTCTGAGGTGGAGGAAGTCTCTTAAGACAGGATCTTTCTTAGCATGGAAAGCAGCCAGTGATGAAATTTATAGGGGTCAGTGAGAGAGAGAGAGAGAGAGAGAGAGAGAGAGAGAGAGAGGGGAACGCAAGAAGCTTTTTAGTCTGTTTGGATAACTAAGTGAACTTAGTCCTTCGACATTTTTTGTCAGAAATGGTTGTAGTCTTTGTTTTGGCAGGGTGCTTTGCTGAGGCACATTCCAAAAGGGGCGTTGCACCCAATAATGGCTCTTGTAAAGGAAGAATACAGAGATGTTATGACCTCCTTGTCCCTGGATGAGATACCCTTACTAATGAGGTGGGCCATATAAAAAGCTTGCTGTACAACGGCGATAACATGGTGGTCAAAAGTAAGGTTTCTGTCAACCTGGGTGTCCAAGCAATTCAAGACTGATTGGGTGCTTACAGCATTATTAATGTGATAATTTGTGGGGACATCACTTTCCCCAAAGGGCATTTAGCTTGAGGTCAGGTTTCTGGCACCAGTCATTTGTTTGGGTGAGACCCTCTTGTAACTTATTCAGAATTGTTTTATTAAGTCAATAATGTGAATTATTTACTTTATTGCAAATTTGTTGGCTTATTTTTGTGGATTATAGTATTGTAGGACTGCTAATGTTGACATTTTATGTTGTTGGACTGCTGGAGTGGTTTTCCCAGTGAGAAATGCTAGTGCTGTAGTGAATATCTGTTTATTTGTATATTAAATAATATATATATATATATATATATATATATATATATATATATATATATATATATATTAACTAAAATGTTAGAGTTAACTGTTAGATTAGAGAATTAGAATTTTAAGGCAAATATTAGGCATTTACTACATTTATTCATTGTTTGAATGCACCTACAGTACAAGTAGCCAATGCAGAAATCACAACCCAATGAAGAATGTCCACTCCACAACCAGAAAAGTACCCAAAATTTATAATCCAAGTTTTTATTTCAACAAGTTTAGCGCTTTCTTCCTTCAGTCGGGACTTCCTCAGAACAAATAATATAGCACACACACACCTTCTTTAATACCCTAAAACAACCCCACCCAATTCATTAATTAGTTTATTATACTAACCAGTCCCCAATAAAATGTTGATATGCATTTAAAACTAAAATCAATATATTTTTATATTTCAACATCATAGTGCATTAATCTCATATGCTAGTGTTTTATCAAGTATTAGAAATATATTTAAACTACCTATAAGTAATTTATTAAACAATTTTTCTAAAGAATACACATAAATAATATTTAAAATCCTATAAACCGCAAATGTGTACAAACTGTTGTATGTATCAATGTACATATACCTTTGATACCATTAAAAATAAAAATATATATTATAATGGACCTAAAGCATCAATTTAAACTTCACTAAATAACTAAATCCTACCACACACTATCCACTGCTACAAACATTAATAACATTTTTTTTGTTACAAGCACTCTTTGAACCAATTAATTCAACATTTTAAAATCACATTAACCTAAAATATGTTTCATTTTTAATACACACATAATATTAATAGCCTCGTTGATGCCTGGGAAATGGGTGGCAGTCAGTCTCAAATGCCATCTCAGTTCACATAAATCCAAATGCAGGTCCAAGGTACCTTTTTCAACAACCTTAACAATTTATTGCAATACCAAAAATTTGAAGTTGTGGTCATGGCATTCCTGAATATATCTACTCAATGCATTCGTAATTTTTACATTCTTTATATCGTAGAGATGTTCTCTCATTCTATCCTTAAACTTTCTACAAGTTTTTCAAACGTAGAATGCTGGGCATACCTGGCATTTGGCCAAGTACACCACATTCTTGTTGTTACAATTAAACTGACCCATAACATGTACTGTCCCATTATTTAACTCAAAAAGTTCTTTTGTTTCCATGATGTTCCTACAACAAACCCCCATACCACACATAGTTTCCATTTTCTCTACAGGGGCCTATACAAGCTTGAGAAGTTTTTCTACTATCAATAGACCCACTTACCTCTAAAATATTCTTGAAGGATCTATCTTTTTTGTATACTACCCCTGGACTCTTACCTGTCAATTGCTCATCACATGCCAAGATACCCCAATTTCGCCTAATTATTTCCACAATATTGTCACTATCTAAATTGTAGGTTGCGATAAAACTAGGGGACCCATTATTATTAGCTCTTTTACTGGTCAAAAAATTAATCTTACCTGGGTTCAACCCCATTGAGCGGTCCTTAATAATAGGCTTGTAAGTTCCATTAATTTTTTGCTACCACCTCACTAGATATTCTCTGAATCATCCTATTAGGATACCCCTCCTTAAAAATAAATGACCAATAAATTTTACTTCATCCTTAAAATTTGCTTCATCACTTACCATACGAGCAGCCCTGACCATCTGCCCCTTTACTATAGCCTTTTTTTTAAATGGGGGATGCCAACTTGTGTAATCCAGATAAGCATTTGAGAAAGTCGGTTTACGATATATTTTAGAAATAAACTTTCTATCCCTGTAATCCACCTCCAAATTTACATCCACCTCCAAATTTACATCCAAAAAGTAATACTTACTTTACTATAAGTATGCGTAAATTTTAAAAACTGGTTGTACCATTAATATATTCAAAGAAGGCTTCTAAACCTACCAACGGCCTATCCCAAATTAGAAACATGTCATCCAAAAATCAGGTAAAACTCTTAATAAATTTACCATATTAGGGCACAAGCTGCTCCCATGGCCACTCCAGTGGCCTGTTTGTAATACTGTCCCTCAAAAAATATATAATTATTACATAGGACCATTTCCATAAGTACTGACAATTTATTAATTTCATCTTGGGCAAATAAACCCGTTTTCAATAACTACAATTCCATCCAATGGATTCCAATTTTGTGGGGGATAATAGAAAATAAATTACAAACATCTATGGTTACGAAATGCATATTTTCTACCACTTGAACTTGATTAATTTTTTCCAAAAAATTCCATGAGTCAAGACATATATATTCATAAATACCCAACCCTTTCCTCAATTTATTATCCAAATATCTACTGATAAAACATGTTTTGGCCCTTTTTCCATCTACAATTGGTCTAAAGGCTGGATTGTTAAGGTCTTTATGTAATTTGGGTATTCCAAATATTTTAGGGACCATAGGATAGTCATTCTTTAAAAATGTAAACTAATTTTCATCAATTTGTCCCTCTAACACCATATTTTCTAAGGCCAAATCAATATTCCTATTCATAATGTTGATATAGTTTAGAGAACTTTCCTCATATGTTCCATCCATTAATAATAAACTCATTGCATTGGAATAGTCAACGGAATTCATTACAGCCAAACCGTTCCCCTTATCAAGCTTCATTACCCCAATTGTTTTATCGTTTGCTAAAATCAGCCAACAAATCTAACTCGTTTGTTTAAATTGCTACTTGCATTTCCATTTTTGTTTTTATTACTCATAGCCCTCCTAATATCAATCTCGCAAACTTTATCACACACTGATATGCAATTGTTAGTAGGGAGATTAAACATACTTGGCTTTCTTAATGTTACTGGTTCACCCATTACATCACTGTTAAACCATGCCTTACAATTCAATTTCCGCAAAAATAATTTTAGATCAATCAACTTCTGTGCGAGATCACCTCTTCTACTTGGTACAAAAGTTGTACCCTTAGACAGTAAATCAGCATGTTCAACAGTTAACAACTTACTAGAATAGTTGTATATTTTGAAATCATTTTTCTGTTCATGATAACATCAGGCACCAACATTTTTTTATCCGTCAAACTTAAAGCACCTACAGTACAGCCAGGAGGTTGACTTTGGTCACCCGCAGCAGCGAAAGAGTTAACTATATGATATATTTTATATGTGGCCCCAAGACAATTTCTGTTCACTCAATGTGGCCCTGACAAGCCAAAAGGTTGGACACCCCTGCTTGAAGTATCTGTTTGAGAGGAAGTCTTTAAACTATGACATTGTGTCTGAACTGATGCCTGCTTCTATCAATTTGTCTAGGAGAAGGAAGTGGTCAATGAGATAAAGTGCACCTGTGAGGGTGCTTTTACCTGAATTTAGCAGTAACAGTAATTAGTGATTAAGGTCCAGAGTACTGTCATGGCATTTCTCCCTGTCCAAAAACCATGCTGCTTTAATGAAAGCAAATGGCATTATTGCTGGAGATATTCAAGTAACATTCAAGTAACTGACTGACACACACACATATATATATATATATATATATATATATATATATATATATATATATATATATATATATATATATATATATATATATATATATATATATATATACATATATATACACACACACAAATATATATGTGTGTGTGCGTGTGTACATACATATATTTTTTATATATATATATATACATATATATATATATATACATATATATATATGTGTATGTGTATGTATATATATATATATATATATATATATATATATATATATACATCTATATATATGTGTGTGTATGTATATATATATATATATATATATATATATATATATATATATATATATATATATATTTTTTTTTTTTTTTTTTCCCCCTATTCTAAATAAATTATCTTAAGTGGAAAAATGGAAATTAGTCAGGAGTGGGACTGGCAGATGTTCTTCAGCTGGATCTGTTTGGAAAGTGGCTATATTTGGGAAGTTTTCCAGATGTTGGACATTACATTTTATTAAAACAAACACTGTAGGTGTTTGCATGAGGGGCCCAGTGAGGTGTCCTTTGTAGTGGCAAACCATGAATACAGATTGTCTGGACAGGCAGTGAAAGTGGGAATGTGATCTAGCAGGGAAGTGACATATTTTGACTTTATGCATTTCATGTACAAATATGGGATGAATGGTGAGGGGTGTGAGTATTTGATTGGGGAGGCAAACTATTTATTTGGGGTTGTGCATAATTTTTCAACAAGTCTAAGCAAAAATTGTATTTTTTCCACAGTGGATGACATCTGAAGAGGTATTTTCTTGCAATGATTTTTGTCTCATTATTAAAGTTGACTTCCATCCAGAAGTGCTTTGGCTTACCTTGAAGAGAGGCTTGTTTGGCTTTGTGATGAAAGGATTAATGTCTAAATATGGACTGTTTGGAAACGTTGTACAGAAAAGCATAGGCAGTTAGATTCAGCTTCCACATATATCTAGCTTTATCTCTGACCTTGAGAAGATACCTGAGCTCTGTGGACATCCAGTCAGTTTTGAAGGGTTTACAACATTATTTGGTGAGAAGAAATCATTCACTGTGAAGGTGGAGAAGGGTTTGGGTAAGAGAGCTGGCTGCTGCATTGGGATACTTTGGTAATATTATTGGTGGACTGGGTCGTAAGGTACTGTGGAACAGGTGAAGGAATTTAATGGATTGGTTGGCAATGGTGAAGGTAATTGGAAAGTGTGTGTTAAAAGAGAAGGGAAGAATGGAAATGTTGGAGATGTCTGTAGGAATATTAGTGATAACCAGGCCTAGTACTGAGTTATTGGATGTTTCAGTTCAGAAATTAACTGAAAAAGGCTAAGATCAGCTAGGAATTCTGATACAGCCGAGGACTGATGGCCAATATAGTGATGATTAATGTTTCCTACGATGATACCATTATTTTTTTGCTGTTAGTGCCAGGATGCTAGAGTTGAGGGATTTGAATTTAGTTAAAGAGAAAGGAGAATGTGTACATGTTTAGACCAGCAAGGTAACTTGGATTATTTTATCATTAAACAGACCAAAAAAATATGTTTCATGCTTTATGTGCATATATATTATGTAAATGCAAGCCAGGTTTCTAAGAGCAGATTTCAATGGTATCTAAGATGAGTACAATCCTTGGCACAGAGCTTGCAACCTAGTCATAAAGCCTGTCTGTAACATTCTGTAACACTTTTATACAGTTGTTATGTCCACTCAACATCCCGGTAATGCCTGCTGGAATGCTGAGCTACATACAGATACATCTGATCTGCATTACTCTAAACCTGAAGTCTCAAATTAAGAAAAAAAATTTGTTTTTGTTTTTCTTGTAAAAGTCTGAAGAATGTGCATGCAGGAAATGACACAAATGTTATGTCAGTAACCAGTTTCAATTTTGAAATCTTTTTTTGACAGTAATGGTCACCTAACCTACCTAGATCTGCAATAAAAAGTCTTATGTTCAGTTTTCTGATTTACAGAAGGCAAGTGAAATTTAGTGACCTTGAGGAAGACTGCAGAACTTGAATTTAAAAGGACACCGCTAGTTTGAAGATAATTTTCCCAGCTGTCAATTTGGATTTTTCTTAGCATGAAAACAATTTAATCACATTTAAGAAAATGATATTAGAGTACTCAACAATGCAGTCAGTGAGCTAGTTTGAGGAGGAAGGCATTGTTTGGTGGCTTTTTTGCATAATGACATTCATTCATTCCTCTAATCCTCTGCATTTTTTTAGCACCTGCAGTTACTATTACTAGATGGACTGAAGCACAGAAGTCCTACAGAAGATGCACAAAGGAACCAACCAGAAAAACTCTGGAAACACCCAGGAATGTATCAAGCCATCAAGAAAGATATGCACCATGTCTTGAAAAACATTTTCACACACTGGCTTATGATTGCGTAAGAGCACATGAAAAGGAGTAATTATTATTTTTCTTTTGCAATAAACACAGGCATATAATTTCACCATGGGGTTCCAGCTTAACCTGATATTCTAGACAAGGAAATTAAAGTTATATGCCAGATCTGTGACTAGAGCTCCTGCTGTTAGTAATTCTACCATCTGTAGAACTAGTCTAACTGCTTAGAACTTTCTCAGGCTGCTCATTCTCCCCATCCCACAATGCCCAACTTCATTCTACTTATTCATGTCTGAACAGCTCAAAGACACAGAGGAACAAGGCATGAAGAAGAGGACGTGACATACCATTTCTACTTTTGTATCTGACTCTGCAGAGCTCTGGCTACAGCAGTAGTGTTAGTATTGCCCCCTTATTAAAGCTTATATACATTAATGGTTAATGTTTACACAGGTGGGATGACCAATATGTGTATATCTATTTTTATTATAGATTAATCAATTTACTGCTGTTAAAACTTTATATAGATATGTTATATTTTTTATTTGCATAATTTATTAATGTATTTTATATAAGAATTATTTTGTCATTAGCTAGCTTAATAACAATATATTAAGTCAGTTTTTTGTAGGATTTTATGGACCTTTTTAGACTGTGTTTGAAGTAATATGAATAACTAACAATTTTTAAAGTGTAGTGTTTGCTTTAAATTTTATGGCCAATTAAGGTTGTAACTGTTAATTAATGGATGTATTTAAACATGGATTCAGCGTTATGGAGTAGTTCTGAAGAAGTCTTATGGTATAAAACCTAAACTCTCTAAACCTTATTTCTCACAGAGAAATAAATTCATGTGAAAATGAATTAAGTACGACTAATAATTTTAATATCAGTATTCACAACATTGAGAATTTTAGCATTTATTTGGACTCTATATGCGACCAGCAAGAAAATAAGTATGATAGTAATTTAATAGCTGACATTGATGGTGAACATGAAACTGCAATGGGTGTCTATGAAAATTTGAATTTGATAGATTTGATAGAATTGTTAAATGGTGATTATAATACATCTAATTCTTTTGAACCTACCATTATTACTAATTATCAAGGCGATTTCAAACTTTATAATTATTCTTGTAAAGTGTTCAATGTTGGTCATGCAGAGTTGCTATCAAAGGGATTCACCTTTGTGCCAGCAACTAGTGGAAATATAGTAGATGTGTTAATGGATTTAAAATTATTAGCCCGTAAAATGAATTTAAAGATGTGGTTTCAGGATGAAAATAATTTTTCTGTCAATGGTTTAAAGAGACCGAGCAAATTTAATCCTCCAGTTAATAACACAGTGGCTTTATTTGAGAAAGCTTGTGAGTTGCAATAAGAGATTATTTTAGCAAAGGCTCGAAGGTACATGACGGAGCTAAGATTAATAGGAATAAATATAGGAATGTAACCAAAAATGAGAATGATTTACTTTCCCTACTTATCAAGGGCAGGACTATTTGGTTTATGAAGCCCGATAAGGGCAATGGTATGGTCATTATGGATAGTAACGATTATTCTAACTATATGTTACAGATGTTAATTGAGGACACATACGAGGAAGTGACTTTAAATCAGGTTCATATAGCCTTTGCTAGAATCGATTTATTGATTGAAGACCTATTATTACAGGGGCAGATTAATGAAATAGACTTTAGTTATATGAAGAATGAAATTCCAACTATCAGTAATATTTTTGGTATTCCTAAAATTCACAAGGGCTTAAATAACGTGGCCTTTAGACCAATAGTTGATGCTAAAAGGAGTAAGACATTTTTTATTAGTAAATACCTAGATTATCACCTACAAAGAGGTTTGGCAAAATTTGATTATATTACGAAGGACTCATGGAATTTTTTATACAAATTAAATTTTATTAAAACTAATCATTCTACATTATTTTTGACAACTGATGTTCAAAATTTGTATTCGGTTATTCCCAACAGCAAAGGTTTAGAATGGTTAGAATGTCAGTTACTCAAAACGGGTATATATCAGCAAGATCAGATCAATGTATTCATTTCCCTTATGGAAATTGTTTTAAATAATAATTAATTATTTTTTGAAGGTAATTATTATAAGCAGGTGACTGGTGTGGCTATGGGAGCGGCTTGTGCCCCCAGCTATGCAAATTACGTTATGTCATACTGGGAACAAAATTACGTTTTTGAAAGTGAATTTGCTACAAACATTCAATTTTACACCCGTTTTTTGGATGGCATTTTTATTGTGTGGGAAGGTGACTCTGGGAGTTTATTGGAATTTATCAATTATATTAATAATACTGAAGAATTTTTAAAATTTACTTTCAACTATAGTGATCATGAAATTAATTATTTAGACGTTCTACTGTGATATGATCAAGTTCAAAGTATATTGACTTCAGGAATTTATAGAAAAGCCACTTTCTCTAATGCGTATTTAAATTATTGTAGCTGGCACCCTAACCATCAGAAAAAAGCTATTGTGAAGGGACAGATGGTTAGGGCAGCCAGGATGGTTAATGAATCTGGAGATTTTAGGAATGAATTGGATAATATAGCTGGGATGTTCATTAAAAGGGGTTACCCTATTGATTTGGTTACGAATATTAAAGAAGAATTTTTTTCAAAAAGAACAAAAGCTTTTTATCTGCCGTTATTAAAGTTGGAAGTTGACACAACCAAAGTCACTCTGTATAAGAATAAGTCAAATTGTGAAATTAAGAATAGGGAGGTGACAAATGACAGTTTATTTTTTATTACTACATACACTTGTGATACAGATTACATCATTAAAGTCATACAGAATAATTGGGAACTGCTATGACTGGACAGCAATGTAAGTAAAAAATTGAATAAATTACCTAGTAATGTGTTTAGAAAAGCAAGGTCTTTTAAAAATTTATTGGAAAGGGGTATATACGTAAATAATGGATATCGGTCCCATAGACCAATGGGCAATTTTAAATGTGGTAGATGTAGTCTCTGTTCCTATATTTTAATTACCGAAAATAAACTTATGGTGAGGAATGAATTAATATTTATTAAGGGGCATTTTAATTGTTACACTAAAAATGTAGTTTATATGGCTAAATCATTGTTTAGCGTTCTACATAGGAAAAACATGTAGAATGTTTAGGGATAGAATAGGTGAACATATTTTAGATATTAGACACCAAAAGAACACCAATGCCCTTTATAGGCATATCAACCAATTTCCTGGACATAGTTTTAAATTTGCTATTATACAACACATTACCAAAGATTTACAAGGATGTATTTTAGATGTTCACTTGGATCTTTGTGAATTGAAATGGCAACTGAGACTAGATGCCATTAGATATCCAGGTCTTAATGACAGTATTAGTATTGCCCCCTTATTAAAGCTTAGATACATTAATGGTTAAGGTTTACACAGGTGGGATGACCAATATGTGTACATCTATTTTTATTAGAGATTAATCAATTTACTGCTGTTAAAACTTTATATAGATATGTTATATTTTTTATTTGCATAATTTATGAATGTCTTTTATATAAGAATTATTTTGTCATTAGCTAGCTTAATAACAATATATTAAGTCAGTTTTTTGTAGGATTTTATGGACCTTTTTAGACTGTGTTTGAAGTAATATGAATAACTAACAATTTTTAAAGTGTAGTGTTTGCTTTAAATTTTATGGTCAATTAAGGTTGTAACTGTTAATTAATGGATGTATTTAAACATGAATTCAGGGTTATGGAGTAGTTCTGAAGAAGTCTTATGGTATAAGACGAAACCTAGGTTAACTACTAATGCTTGGCTGTGTACTGGTTGTCGAATTTTAATAAAGTGGACTTTTACGTTCAGACCTGAATTTTCTCTTCCACTGTTGGTCCGAGTGTTACGAGTTGCTGCAATCCTTTGGTGTCTTTGGAAATGTTGGAGAGGTCTGTACGAATTTTAGTGATAACCAGGCCTAGTACTAGTTATTGGATGTTTCAATTCAGAAATTAACTGAAAAAGGCTAAGATCAGCTAGGAATTCTGATACAGCCGAGGACTGATGGCCAATATAGTGATGATTAATGTTTCCTACGATGATACCATTATTTTTTGCTGTTAGTGCTAGAATGCTAGAGTTGAGGGATTTTAATTTAGTTAAAGAGAAAGGAGAATGTGTACATGTTTAGACCAGCAAGGTAACTTGGATTATTTTATCATTAAACAGACCAAAAAAATATGTTTCATGCTTTATGTGCATATATATTATGTAAATGCAAGCCAGGTTTCTAAGAGCAGATTTCAATGGTATCTAAGATGAGTACAATCCTTGGCACAGAGCTTGCAACCTAGTCATAAAGCCGCTCTGTAACTTTCTGTAACACTTTTATACAGTTGTTATGACCACTCAACATCCCTGTAATGCCTGCTGGAATGCTGAGCTAAATACAGATAAATCTGATTTGCATTACCCTAAACCTGAAGTCTCAAATTAAGAAAAAAAATTTGTTTTTGTTTTTCTTGTAAAAGTCTGAAGAATGTGCATGCGGGAAATGACACAATGTTATGTCAGTAACCAGTTTCAATTTTGAAATCTTTTTTTGACAGTAATGGTCACCTAACCTACCTAGATCTGCAATAAAAAGTCTTATGTTCAGTTTTCTGATTTACAGAAGGCAAGTGAAATTTAGTGACCTTGAGGAAGACTGCAGAACTTGAATTTAAAAGGACACCACTAGTTTGAAGATCATTTTCCCAGCTGTCAATTTGGATTTTTCTTAGCATGAAAACAATTTAATCACATTTAAGAAATGATATTAGAGTACTCAACAATGCAGTCAGTGAGCTAGTTTGAAGAGGAAGGCATTCTTCGATGGCGTTTTAGCATAATGGCATTCATTCATTCCTCTAATCCTCTGCTCTTTTTTAGCACCTGCAGTTACTATTACTAGATACTGGATGGACTGAAGCGCAGAAGTCCTACAGAAGATGCACAAAGGAACAAACCAGAAAAACCCTGGAAACACCCAGGAATGTATCAAGCCATCATGAAAGGTATGCACCATGTCTTGAAAAACATTTTCACACACAGGCTTATGATTGCGCAAGAGCACATGAAAAGGAGTAATTATTATTTTTCTTTTGCAATAAACACAAGCATATAATTTCACCATGGAGTTCCAGTTTAACCAGATATCCTAGACAAGGAAATTAAAGTTATATGCCAGATCTGTGACTAGAGCTCCTGCTGTTGGACTAGTTCTACAGATGGTAGAATTACTAAGTGCTTAGAACTTTCTCAGGCTGCTCATTCTCCCCATCCCACAATGCCCAATTTCATTCTACTTATTCATGTCTGAACAGCTCAAAGACACAGAGGAACAAGGCATGAAGAAGAGGACGTGACATACCATTTCTACTTTTGTATCTGACTCTGCAGAGCTCTGGCTACAGCAGTAGTGGGACAGAGTCCCCAGACATACCACCGAGCAACTGCCTCATGGGAACATGTCCATAAACAATGTGCTTCCAAAGAAAAAACTCAGACCTACAGACCATTGGCAGCTTACAATGTCTTGCAAAGATGTTTAACGGTAACCAGGCAGCTGTATCACAAATGATATCCAAGGAAGTGTTAAGGGAGAAAGCTGTGGATCTGAAGATATTCCTGGCTAAATCTGCCTTAGGAAATACTGATAGTGTCCTCCCATATTTTCCTGCAACAAAATGTAATGTAGCTGGAAAGCCATACCCATATATACCCTCATGGCTTCTAATGTTGACAAATAACAGATCCTTATTTTCCATCAGACTTTGGTTTGTCCGTACAATGCCTTAGCAATGAATTTCTATGCAGTGGAAAAGATATTCACCCTTGTAGGAATGTGCACAAAAACAAACAAATGGAATGCCTGGTATAAATCTGCCTCCATTACTATTTTAGGTATAAAAAGATAAAGATAATATTGTCCAGATATGAGCCACAGGATGGTGGGGGTCATGATTTAATAGGTCTTATAGGTTCATAGGTGTATACTAGGCTAACGGCCCTGGAGCTTATATAAGCCTAGCCTAAGAAGATTCCCTAGCATCATGCCACCCAACGTTAGTTCCCAGTGTCCCTGTCAATCAAGGCCACTGAAGTGATCCCCGGGGTGAACTTCCTATTGCCCACCCACTCCTCAAGATTTCTCTTAAAGAGGGCCAGTGAAGTGCTCTGCTTGACGTGAATGGGAAGCTTGTTCCAGAGTACGGGAAGTCCCTGGGTTAGGAACCTGTCCCTCCAGCATGTTCTGTTTATTGTGGTAATGAGGTTAAGGACCCTGGAGCGTGTGACATGGAGGGATTGGGATTTTTTTAGGTGTAGCATATCTAGTAGCTCTGGGTCAGACATGGCTTTGTAGGTCAAGCAGAGATCGTCTCTAAGTAGGCGAAAACAGACAGAGTATAGCTGGAGTTTGAGTCTGTCCATATAGGGCATGTGTCTAAGGCCTAAGATCCTCTTAGTGAGGTATTTTTGTGGCCTTTCCAGTTGTTGTAGGTGTCTAGTGAGGTACATACCAAATGAGGCATTGTATTCTATAATAGGTCTAATGAGGGATGAGTAGAGAGGGATTATGACCTCTTTATTCCTGGATGAGAAACCTTTTGTAATGAGATGTGCCACATAGGACTTTCTGACTACAGTGGCAATGTGGTTATCAAAGGAGAGGTTGCTGTCAACCTGTGTCCCCAAGTCTCATCACACCTTCGGTGTTTAGTGAACTACTGCCTATGTGGTAGTTCACTGGCACCGGCACCGAATTTTTCCCAAAGGGAATGACAATGCACCTTTTGGCATTGAGCTTAAGGCCATGGTTCGGGCACCAGTCACTGGTGTCAGTGAGGCCTTTTTGTAGAATGTCAACATCAGTTGGAGAATCAATAATGGCTCCCAGTTTGCAATCATCTGCGAACTTGGGTCAGCCAGAGTCCTTTTGTGCTGGCATGAACTTCTGAGAAGTAGATGCCAAACAGGAGAGGACCTAGGACCGATCCCTGTGGGACACCACTTGTAACTGGTCATTAGTCAGCTTTGGAGTTCACTACTTTCACAGTGTGGGTTCTATCAGTGAGCCAGTTGGCAACGCATCTTATTACATAGGGGTTTATGCCTACTTTAGTGAGTCTATCTATGACTCCTGAGTGAGAGATGGTGTTGAAGGCCTTGGCAAGATCTAGGTAGGCTGTGTGAACTACCTTGCCCTCATCCACAGCTCTGGTGACAGACTCAATCAGGTTGAGCAGGCATGAGCTACCTTTCACAAACCCATACTGCATGGGATTCAGAGTTTGAAGATTCCCTATGTCCTTATTTATAAGGTCCATGATAATACGCTCCATAGCTTTACATATCAGATTCATCCAGAAAAAAGTGAATTCTGCTAAAGAACGCTCAGCAGAACAAAAAACAATGTAAATATTGGAAGAGCGTTGCACCACAAGTATTAGTATTTCATCTGAGTATTCAAAACTTGCTAAACAACCAAAATGGCAAAAAGACAGCTTCAATAACAGGCTTTTACCATATTTTATCCACAATATATGAAATATATAGCTTTGCTGTTGTAAAAGTCAAGTGGCATTGTAATTCCACAGCTTTAAAACATAAAACGCTCTTCCAATAATTACATATCAGACTTGTCGGGCTAATGGGGTGGTAGTTCCCAGGGTCTGCAGTCGCTCTCCCTTTGTGGAGTGGGATGACCTTAGCAGTCCACTATTCGGTAGGAACAAAGTCTGAAATGAGGCTGTGATTGAATAGGGTACTCAGGTGTAGTGCCAGTTCACTTTGTAATTCATGTAGAACACAGCCATGAAGATTCTTGACATAACTATAGAATGCCTTGTGATTATCTTTAGAATCTGCAGCAATTTTGTTTTCATAGCTAGCTTTAGAGGATATATAAGAATATATGTGTGTAAATGAGAGGGAGGGTAGAGGAATGGTGAGGATGCAGGGAGTAGAGTTGGTAAAGGTGGACGAGTTTAAGTACTTGGGATCAACAGTTCAGAGTAATGGTGAATGTGGAAGAGAGGTGAAGAAGAGAGTACAGGCAGGGTGGAATGGGTGGAGAAGAGTGTCAGGAGTGATTTGTGACAGACGGGTACCAGTAAGAGTGAAAGGGAAGGTCTACAAGAGGGTAGTGAGACCAGCTATGTTATATGGGTTGGAGACGGTGGCATTGACAAAAAGGCAGGAGTCAGAACTGGATATGGCAGAGTTAAAGATGTTAAGATTTGCACTCGGTGTGACTAGGATGGATAGGATTAGGAATCAGTATATTAGAGGGTCAGCTCATGTTGGACAGTTTGGAGACAAAGCAAGAGAGACGAGATTGCATTGGTTTGGACATGTGCTGAGGAGGGATGATGGGTATTATTGGGAAAAAGATGCTAAGGATGGAGCTGCCAGGTAAGAGGAATAGACGAAGGCCTAAGATAAGGTTTATGGACGTGGTGAGAGAGGACATGCAGGCGGTTGGGTGTGACAGAGCAAGATTCAGAGGATAGGAAGAAATGGAAAGAGATGATCCGCTGTGGCGACCCCTAATGGAAAAAGCCGAAAGAGAATGATGATGAGCTAGCTTTAGAGGATTTGATGATGGAGCTCAGTTTTTTGCTGAGGCTAACAAAAGGGGTTTTCCAGTCTTGGGACTTCACCCTTTCCTGCAACAGTTTTTTCCTTCTGTTGTAGAGTTTGCTTATGGTGGGGGACCACCAGATTGGCTTCCTTTTTTTGGAGGAGAGCGTCTTGGTTCTGTTTGGTATGGTATGGCTTGTGTATGTGCTCATACAGTGCATTGGTGTATGATTCAGCAGTCATGCACCTATTTTCCATTTGCATAGGTGTCGTGAAGTTAGCCACTTCTGTTTTTAGAAGCCCAAAATTGGCTTTGGAGCAGTTTTTTTTTACAGTGGTTTACTTTGGGGGTGAGGGTGGGATGTGGATAGCCATGGTGATTAGCTTGTGGTCAGATCTGACCAGTGAGGAGTTTATTACTGGTGTAGACCAATGGGCACCCGTGTTAGTAATGACCAGGTCAATGATGTTTCTACCCCTGGTGGGGGTAAGAATGACTTGGTCCAGGGCATTGGAATTAATGAATTCCAGAAAACGTTGAGCAAGTGTGTTGGTACATGAGTAATTTTCCCAGTTAATGGAGGGGTAGTTAAAGTCTCCCAGTACAAGGGTATTGGGTTGTACCCTAACATTTTCCAGTGTGTTTAGGAATGTGGAGTGGGAGTCTTGGGACATGGTGGGGATCTATAGCAGACTACAACCTGGATTGCAGTTTTACAGAGTGTTACTTGTACCTGAAGTATCTCTGATGCATTATGTCGGGCTACTAGTCTGGAGGTGTGCATATCCTTTATGAATATGGAGACACCACCGCCTTTAGTGTTTCGGTCCAGGTTTAGGGGCCGAAAGGTGTGGTATGAATTACAGCCTGGTAGTGCTGGGGTGCTCTCCGGAGCCTTGAACCAGGTCTCGGTCACTGCACAGATGTCGATGTTCTCCATTTTAAGGAGTGCTTCGAGCGAGTGCATTTTGAGATTTAGACTTCTAGCATGGAGTATCATAACACTCAGATTTTGTTTGCTTGTAGCGGTTATGGTGGTAATTTTGTCCTTAGGACATTGCCTAAAAAAGGCACTATAGGGGTGGCAAGAGCCTTGGCCAGTATCCGGAACCTGGGGTGACAGGTACAGGCCATCTCTGGCGAAGCATCGAGGTCTGTCGATCATATCATCCCAGGCAAACAGATACTGGATCCCCTTAGAATGACACTAGAAACTTAGCCAATTGTTGAAGTCAATCATTTTCTGCTTGTACTGTGGTATCATTCTGGGTAATGGTAGGATGCTACTCAGAGCTAGGGTCATACATGCCTGGGCTACAAGATCAGAGAGCTCCTCTATGTCTCTTTTCATGTAGTCCAGGGAGGTACGTCTCAGGTCATTCACACCAACATGGACAATGACAAAGTCATATTTGTACCTGTTGTGGAGTGACCCAAGTGCGTGCGCTACGTGGCAGATCCAGGCACCCAACAGGCAGCTGACCGTAACTTTCTCCTTATTCAACCTAGTGAGTGGGACATCAGTGTGCCTTACTATTGAGTCACGTATGACTAGTGTACTAGTTAAGTTGTTTTGCCTTATGGGCTTTGGTTGAGTGGCACACTGTTTATGTGAGCTGTGGGTGTCTCATGGTTTGTGCTGGAATGTGGTGGTTGTTTGCGTTTCTGCTTCTCTGGTCTCTGTTGTTTGGGCAGATTTTTAATGAGAGCCTCCGCGAAAGTAGGTGTGTGTTTTGTGTTATGTGAGGGTTGTGGTGGTGTATGTTCTGGAGGGTTATAATGTTGAATGTGGTGTGGTGCGGGTGTTATCTTTCTCCTCTTGACTGGCTAATCCAGTCTTGGCTGGAGAGGGCTTGGCTTCCAATTTGGCTATATATGTGCATCTCTCACAAATCAGTGTTGGGAGGTAAGAGGAGTGGGTTGTCCGTCTACATGAGGCAGTTGCTACACTGCCTCAGGATGCCCAAGTTCACCAGGTTGACAGGAGTCGAAATATTAAGTACTGAAGCCTTTTACAGGAAAAATGTCACTCAAAGTGTCTGAGTCTGTACAGAAGATTCAGTTATTAACTAAGCTGTCCCTGAAGTCACTGGACTACTTGCTAAACCAAAAGGGAGGTGTTATTTGGGGCCTGTTTGGGCCCATTTTAGGATGTTCCACGGGAATACGTATGCATTCTTCATTTAGTCCATGTACTTAAAAGACTGAAATGGGATACCCAAACAATATCCAAGTTTGGCAGATGCCCTTTTGAAAACCAGACATGGCTAAGAACCTTGGACTTATCCAGTAAGAAACATTTACTAAAGCTTAGGGCTCTGAATAAGCAAGCCTGCGACCCACTGGAGCTTTCTGAGTGGAGCTATTATAAGTAACTGTTGATCAGAGGTATCACAGCAACTGCTGAAGCTGCCAGGACAGAACACTGAATCCCGGAAATGAAAACTTTTTTGCATGGACACAGTAACAAGTATTTCTGCACTGTTCCAAACTTGACAGAATATTTCCATACATGGCTTCATGGTGCTGGAGATGTTTGACTAAGCTAAATCTTGGCAAGATGCATATTTCTAGGTCTTCAGCAACTGTTTGACAAACTCTGGAAAGTTAAGACTTCTCCCATGTTATTTTACTAGGGTGGAATGGCTACTAAGAGATGTTAAGCCATGACAGAAAATCTGGTGCACCCTAATAATGCTGACTCCTAAAAAGACATTGATAAGGAATGAAATCTGGTGGATCCCCTCACCTCAGAGGCTCCACTGTCTCTAGCAGATTACCAGTGCAACTTAAAGGTGTACCACATCACCAAAGAAATTGGAAAAACAGAGTAGCAAGTGCACTCTGAATTCTATTAACAGTTGATCAACTCCCAATATACTTTACATTTAGAGTTTTTTTTTAAATTAGTATGAGTAATGCGTGAGACTTCAGAATGCAAAGTAGGGCTATACAAAATTTTGTGACCAGGTCAATAGCAGAGTACGTTGGGTAGCTTGTAAGAACAATGCTAAAGTGTTACTCCCACCCCCAAGAAGCAGACTAAATACAGACTCTAGGCTTAAAATAATGTAAATGAAAAACTAACTTTTACAGCAAGTAATATTGAAAAGTTGCAGGACACATCAAATCTACTTACGGTTTCAGTATTTATATTTGCTGTATATGGTGATGTACAGAATGCACGGTTTCCCATTTTAATAATACTGGTCAGATAATCAAAAGGTACCAGTCATCTACTGGTGTGATTTTATGTGATATTTGTAAGACAAGACTGCACATCTGTGAACTTTTGGACTTTGTTAATCTTTAAAAAAATAGTAAGAATAAGCAGATGGACCCAGCAAGGCTCTTCTCTCCAGTGTAAAACTCAGGTTTATTCACAGTACAAACTGCACAAGCGCTTTCACAAACAGCTTCATCAGGTGCTTAAAATGACATAAAAATACCCCCTCCTTTTATACACCTATTTACAAATCACATGACTTTGCTAATTATTCATCACATGACACTGACATTACATCAGAACAATTCCAACACAATAAAACATTTTATTAAAAATATATAAAACACTTTTAAATTACCTATACAAAGGTCTTGACATAAGTTTAGGTCTTAGGGGGAAATGGTCATTCAGGCCATGTCCTGCATCCCTCCTTAATCTAACTATCCAAGTTGATTCTATCTCCTCAGTGTGATTACGTACATCACCTGCTCTTACACTCAGGTAAATCCTATCTATTGCCATAAACTTAAAAACATGCGATGGATCTGTACTAATAACATGTTTGGCTAAGGCACTAAGTTTGTTCCTTTTACCAATATGATACAGGTGTTCACAAATCCTATCTTTGAAACACCGTATCACGAATCCTATCAGTCTTCCCAATATAAAATTTCCTATAGCTTAAACAGTGAGCAAGATAAACTATATGTTTAGTTTCACATGTGGCACTAACTTTAAACTTGTATCTTCTTTTGATCAGGATGGTCAAATTCTGAACTAGTATCTCTCTCACTACAAAAAGAGCATTTACCACAAGGTAAAGTCCCTGTGGACTCATGTTCATAGTGCCTGCCCTTAGGATAACACAATCTCCTTTTCAAGGATTTCTTGTACCTAAATAGGAACTTAGGCGCATTTTCTATCGCTGTAGCTATTTCTTTATCAGTAGTTAGGATATTCCAGTGCCTTCGAATAATATCCATATATTTATCACCATCACTGGTATAGCTTAAGGGTACCTTCAACTTATTCCTATCCTGCTTCATTCCATTCTTTTGTCTTTCTCCATTTGAACAACAGGGTTTAGCTCTAGTGTCCCTCATGTTCACAACATCTACTACATTAGTTTGAATAATTCCTTCATTACAGCCCCTCTCTCTCAGTTCTTCAGTCACCATCTCTACTTGTTGTAGAAAGTCCACTTCCCTAGCACTTGACCTTGAGGGTGTGAAAACTTGGTTATGTACTACATTTCTAAACGTACAAGATGGACGCATACTATCTTTCTGTAACAAATGATTCACAAGACAACTCTTCCTATATAATGTAGCATAAACTTTCCCATTTACATCTTTCTTAACTGTAACATCCAAAAAGTTAAATTCCAAATAAGAGCATTTTGACGTAAACTTTAAGAAATCTGTACTTTCATTGCGGTACTTTTCAAACTGAGAAAAGCCAACATATCCCTTACGGCATGCTATAAAAAGATAATCTACAAATCTCCTAAAAAACAGGACCCGTGTACCATAAGGTCCATCAAGAAGGTGTTCCATTTCCCATGCCACCATAACAGCATTGACGTAGCTATTGGCACATGATGTGCCCATAGCTATGCCATTGCATTGTCTAAATGCTGTTTCACCATACAAGAAAACATTATGTTCAAGCACAGTATCCAAAAGTTTGCATACTAAAGAGACCTTATCATTTGAATATTCAGAAAACCTTTTCAAAAAGTATTCAGTATTCACTATCCCTTGGCTGTTAGGGATAACAGTGAACAAAAACTACATCCATTGTTACAAACAGGATGTCATCAGTATTATTAATCTTTGTAATAAACTCATATAAATCCTTTAAGTCATGCTCAGTATGAGTAACCATACTCAAAACTGGTCTCAAACATTTTAATATATATACATATATATATATATATATATATATATATATATATATATATATAAACTGGTTCTGTACACCAGTTCCTACCTGAAACAATAGGTCTCATTGGTGGATTAATGGGCTCCTTATGTAGCTTAGGTATCCCTTGTATTATTGGTATGGTGGGACTATGTACCAAAAAATATTTCAATAGCTCATTGTCAATTAACTGCTCAAGAAACAATCCTTGCAACTTAGCTTTCACTCCATCTATTAACTTACTAACATCCCTATTATTGATTTTCACATAAAAATCAATATTTTTTTGGCATATCTAGCATTGTGTCATCATACCATTTCCTATCCAATACTGCAATTGGTCCCCCTTTATCATCCGGTCTTACTATAAGGTTTATATTCCTAAAAGTCTTTTAATACCTTTGCTTCATCCTTACTTAAATTATATTTTTAGTACACAGACTATCATTAGATAAATTTAACTTGTATATGTCTTTAATACATAGTTTTTCAAATGCATTTATCAAAGGATTCATAACAGGAATAAACACACCCGGCTTTCTACAACATTTAAAAAAGTACAGTTTTGTACCTACGGGTGACACCAGCCTGCGACCCGGGACAGACTTTGGAATGCCGACGGCTGGCTGCCCTGAGGCAGGACAACCCATATGTTATGACTGCAGTTGCATTCTTGAAGGACATCTACCTGTACGAGCAGGTGTATCAGTTGTTTCATTAAACATTAACTTCAGAGTTAATCTGCAAGTAAACATTTTTACATCAAACACCACATCTGTAAAATCTGACATACCTGTAGGTTATAAATGACAGTAATTTCTTTAAAACATTATACTCGTGAACAGTTAATTTGTGTGAAGATAAGTTCCATACTAGACCTTCTTAACATCGAAGAAGGCCCTCTTTACATTGTACGGACTGGTTACAGTACCTTCGTGCTTGCCTCTGCTCAGACTCCGTCCCCTCTGCTGCGCCTGAGTCCTCTGCTCTCTTACTGGAAGAGGAAAAAACAGACTCTGCTGTCCTAAAGGGGCTTTAGAACTAGCTCACAGTTCATTTAAGCCTTCTGGTTGTTTTTCTTTTCCCAACACCTCGGAGAACAACCTGTGCAACTGTGCTGTAATCTGCACAGTCTTCTTCCTGGCTCCAAAGTCAATGACTGGCTCAGAATGCTTTATAAAACTTCCAATTATGCGTCATTACTGGTTCTCGAATATTTCCTCTCATTGGACAACACTGGACTTGGACTTTGTGTGTATTTGCACACAGGTACCTGGTTGTTGGAAGTATTTTTTGTTTGTTTTTGCTTTTTAAAAAAATAGTATTGCGTTAAAGGATCATCATCTTTGTGAAAAAAAAATCTACTAGTGCTGGCCTTTCATTTAAAACTCCCTCCATTTCTTTCTCTTTGCCTATACTCTGATATCAGTCCCTGAGAGGGAAGACTATCTCTAACCTGCAGTCCAAATAAGTTCTTAGCATCTTCCCATTCTGTCATCTTTCCCTCTAGTTATTTGCTCCCAATACCTTGGTTCCTTTGCCAGTTTTCTCCAGTAAATTCCAGACCCCTCTTGCCTACTGTCTGTATCCCTAGTTGTGGTCATCCCTATCATCAGAATCTCCTTTCTCCATTCCTGTGTTGGTTTAGTTCTTCAAATACTTTCTGCTACTTTATGGATATAACATTCTGCATGATTACTGTTCTCCTTAAAGGCCTGCATCCAAAATCCCAGTCTCTCCTTGTTTCTTGAACTTCTCCTGTGTTTCATCATCATCCCTTTCCACTCTGAATTATAGCTTTCTGCTTGTGCTATGTATAAGAGTCTTAATTGTGCAGCTGTGAAATACCCCTTCAAATTGGGCAATCCCAATCTGCCCTGTTCTACTGGGAGAATCTTATTCCACTTGCCTCTTGCTGTCCTCTCCTCCCAAATAAAGTCCTTCAGTTCTTTATTAATTGATACCCACAACTTCTCTGATGCTGCAGGATGTGTGTGTGCGTGTGTGTGTGTGTGTGTGTGTGTGTGTGTGTGTGTGTGTGTGTGTGTGTGTGTGTGTGTGTGTGTGTGTGTACATATGTAAGGGTGCTTCCTCAGTCTGTCTGGGTAGTTGGTCTTCCCTAGAATGTGGCCACCAACACAAGTGATGGTTTTTAAAGGCCTACTCTCACATCCTCACTGCTGCTCTGCAGAGGGTAACAATTAGTTCATCCTGCCACGTAACTAAATCAAAATGAGTACTAGACCAAAATGTGTTCCAGCGAAAGCAGTAGCAGCACACCCTGAACAGAACGCAGTACTGTGCTCATTTCTAACAAACTGATAAGCAACTTGCCCTCCTGGTCTAATCACTGGCTCTGAGCCATGCAGTTCTGGACACAGTCCCTCCGTCTATGCATGAAGGATGTGTTGGTAGTTACTATCCCTGTTGGGACAGGATACAAAAAGTTAGAAAAAAAGAGTTCTACCAGTTCAGACTATACCTGAACACCCAAAATACTTTAACCTGAGCATCTCCCATGTACATTTCTTGCAAACACTGTGCTTTCATGGTCCACTTGAACTATGATATAGCACCTGGAGAAGAGATCTTTAGAGCAGAGCCTGTCTTCAGGCTTAGGAGCCTGAGAGGGTGCTTTGCTGTTACTACACAAGAAAGACTATAAAACAGCAAATAGTAACCGTTTTTGAGCAGTAAAGAAACTCAGCAAGTCTTGCTATATAAGCAACAACCTTAATAAGGTTAGCAGCTGAGACAGTTTTAAGTTCAAAATGATCCCTAAAGAGTAGAACGCACTGGAGCAGGCTACTCCTCATTTGTACTACAAAACTGCCCCAAGTGTTTGCAACAAAGAACAAGTCATGCAAGTAGGTTGCACCCTGGATCCTGTAGATGATGTGTGTGTGGCTACTAAAGATATAAGTTTCAAAAACATCCAAGGAGAGGTAGTCAGGCCAAATGGTCGATTCTGAAACTGGTACTTACTAACCCTTGCCTGACAGCAAATAAAGTCATAGACTACTTTTTCCTGACATGTATAGAAGTATCTAGAAGGTCCATAAAAATGTGTCCAGTCTCCTCTAGATGGGCATGGAAGGAGGGAAGCAATGAATGACTGGTGATCAAGAAGGACTCTGAGAATGTAGGTGCTGAAGCCTCTTAGATCTGGAATGGACCTGTGGCCCCTTGACTTCTTTGGTACCAAAAACAATATGGAATAAAATCAGTTTCCTTAATCATCTACAGGGACATCCTCGATGTCTGTTTTCTTGGACAGGGTAAGTGTTTCATTCTTTGCTTCATCTTTCTGGCGTACAGGAACACCAATCAAAAGATTTCTTAGGACAAGGGGAAGAAAACAGGAGGTCATCCTTGAATTATTATGCTCCTTGTACTAGTCCCTAAAGCAATGGTGAACAAAAGAAAGGCAACAAGAGAGCATCAAACCCTGAGCATCTCTATTAGGAGTTAGATCAGTAGAGAGTACACCCCTGCAGCACTGACACCTCTCTGAAACTTCCATGAACTCCTGCCATTGATCAAACATCATTGCTGAATCTCACTGTTGGGGTGGCACTGGTATCTAATTAATTCTTCTAGTCAGGGCTGTGGGTTTCAGGAGGACCATGATCTCTACTTCACTGCTCTGTACACCATTTAAGCTATATTGCAGATAGTGAAACTTCACAACTGCAGTCATACAGGTTTATCCTACCTCCTTTATACTTGACAGACTTTCATCAATATCTGGGCAAAACAACAAGGAGTCCTTGACAGAGGGATCTGTCATGAACACTTTAGCGCCCACTGCAAAAAGAGTTGCGTGAAGTCAGAAATACCTACAAAAAGAATGCTAGATCCTGTTGCCGTGGCAGCTCCCATCTATAACAATATATGCCTCTATTACCCTAAGGATGGTAATTGTTGTAGCCGTGAAAGTCTATGCCTTTAGAGTACATTTCAAGAGTGCATTAGGTATTCCACCTATGACATACAGCATTTGAGCTAACAGGTCATTCTACAAGTAAATCATGCATTTTAGATAGTTTAGTTCACAAGTACAAAATGGACTGCAAAAACGCATGCTTTCTGTATCTGCCCAAAATCTTATATTCTTTACTGGAAAAGAAGTGAATGACTGCAACTTCTGGGAGAAGGTTCCTTCTAAGGGCTACTACTGACCCATCTCAGCCCAAATGCTGCATCCTCTTGTGGAGACAGAACACTGAGCTTTCCAAAGTATGGAAGCCATAGTGTCAAGAGTACTCCCATGCAAAAGCAGTGGCATCCTTCAGTATGTCCACTGAAGGGAGCTACCCAAGAAGACTTCACCACCATCCTGCAATCCTTCTCCAAGGAGATGAGACAGTCTTCAAAGGGCGGACCTGCACTACATGTAGGATTTTCCCCAAAAGTGGGATGCTCAGAAAGGTATCGAGAAGGGCATCATTCCCTCTTTCCTCCAAATCTTCAGAAAGTGGGTCGATCTCAAGAGTTGGTTCAAAGGGCTTTGTCTTGACCATGGCCTTTCAACTTTGTTTTGATTCTGTTGAATCCACAATTGAAGACTTAGGGGATATTTTAAACCCTATAGTTTGGCTGAGAATTGGGGACTGAACTGGCTGAAGGAAGAATTTGAGAGAGAAGCTGCATACAGGTGTGGAAAAGGCAGAATCTGGCAAAACCAGATGGAGATATGTAAAGCCAAGGAAACTGGTACCTGCACAGAAGCCACTTCCAAAGTCAAAACATTCTCAATAAGGTACTGGCTAAGCAAGTAAGGCACCTGGGCATTTGTTTCACTAAAGTAGGGGAAGCTGCTGGTTGGACTTCACGCACTGGATAACTCAATGTCTGGGAATACCAAAGATGAGCAAGTTGATACTGGAAGCCAGAGGATAAACCAGAGTCTCTGGAAGTAACACTGGACAACGAAATACTACATGAACTGACATTACTGCTAGCGGCATCACATACATTAACTTCAGACAAAACAAAACATAAGCTGACTTCACTGAGATTAAAGTCCGAAATACCTGTGCTGGTGCAGTCCAGGCAAGGAAAAAGTACATGTAGAGCTGCACTGCAGAAGATCAAAATGGGACCAGTGTCAGGGCTCCAGATGAGGAGTTTTAGCTTCATTAATTTTAATGGTGGCAGCCAGAAAATTAGAGTCAATGGCTTGTAATATAGTTGTCCTCCTAGGGTATAAAGGGGGTGATGACCTGGAGTTGAAATGTATTCTGTTCAGGAGGGGAAGGTGACTGCTCTGAAACTGATATACGTACTCACAAAACTATTGTGCACAGTGTGCTAAATATTTTAATATGCTAAAGTAGCTCTTCATTGATTCTGCATGTTCATAGGCTCATAAGTAAATACTAGGCTAGCTGCCCTAGCAGGTCATTTTTAAGCCTAGCAGATTTCAACTTTTTTGTGCTCAAATGAACGTATCCCATTTGGTTAGAGACAGACCTAGACAATTACATATTACCCCTAATGAGAATAACTGGAATCATACCATAGATAATTTGAGATAATAATAGATAACTCATGCATGGGATAAAGCATTTAGGAGCTGCCCCTGTCCATTAGTAGAACAGGGGGCAGTCCTAAGATAAATTTTCTGTTTCCAATCCAAAAATCCAAGTTGCACTTGAATATGGGAAGGGATGAACTTTGTTTTATGTAGATGGGGAGTCTGCTCCAGAGCAGAGGTATCCTCTGCAAGATATACCTTTTCCTTCAAACCATTTTGTTCATGCTGCAGAAGAGGTGATACTGTTGATGTCATATATCTTGCTAATGTGCAGTAAATCCATCAGTATTGGGTCAGATGAGGCCTTGTATGGCAAACACAGGTCACCTCTTAGAGTTATGTAGGATACAGAGTATAGTGACAGTGCTTTGAGTTGGTACATGTAGGATATGTTGTTTAGGCCTTGTATCCTTTTAGTATCTCTGCAGGCATTACAGCTGTTATGTGTTTCTGCACAAACACATGCCAAATGGGGCATTATATTCAATGATTGGCCTAATGAGGGTTAAGTAAAGGGGGCAATGACATCCTTAGATATAGACACAATCCTTTTGTTTATAAGCTGTGCAATACAGCAGGGCTTTCTTACAACAAATGACATAAGTTAGTCAAAAGTTAGGTTACTGTCCACAAAAGATCCCACCTAAGTTCCTGGGTTAACTCTGAGGGGCACACTGTTAATATGTGGTGGTTCCCTGCAATAGATGACTTCCCAAAGGATAGAATAATGCATTTTTGCCATTTAGTTTCAGTCCATGATTTTGACACCAGTTATTTATTTGAGACAAACCTCCCTGCAGGATGGCTACGTCACTTGGGGATTCAATAACTGTTCCTATCTTGCAGTCATCTGCAAACTTAAGTCAGTCAGAAGCCTTTGGTATAGTCTTTTACTTCAGAAAAGTAGATGCCAAACAGGAGAGGGACTCTACTGGTGACTGGTCTCTTTGTGGAGATAACTTTCTCAGTTTGATTTCTTGTGTCTTACCTGTGAGCCAGCTGGTAATCCAATGCGTGACACAGGAGTTTATTCCCAATTTATTAAGCTTTTCTACTCTGCCTGAGTGGGGAATTGGGTCAAAAGCTTTTGCAGATTGAGGTATGAGGTGTGTATTGTTTTGCCTTCATCCACCAGGTTGAGTAAGCATGACCTGCCTTTGGCGAATCCAATCTGAGACAGGTCCAGTGTTGTAGTGGTTCCCTATGTCCTGATTGATTAGTTCCATGATAAGCCTTTCCATGGCTTTGCATACGAGGCTGATCAGACTTATGGGTCTTATGTACAGCAGGCACTTGCAAAGTACCTGCATGTGCAACAATACACAGGTTTAAATAAATTCACTGGTGCAATGGTCACAAAACGCAGTGACATTCACTGTTAGATGAAAGGTGTGCTCGACAACGCTATCACATACACAAATTATTTTAAACAGTGCAATAGCTAAACTGCTGGAAAGGGTATGGCTTTTGTTTGTTTGTTTTTGGTTGAAAATAGTATTCAGCATTATGTGACTTAAGTCACCTACACTGATAAGCTGTATCAACTTCAATACAAACACGTCTTTTTATATATACATACAGAATGCAAGACAAAGCTGCACATTTGGTGTTCTGGGCATTTACATTATAAAAGGCAAGAAAAATGACTCTGGTGTAAAACAGCAAATTACAGGTCATAAGTATGCAAAGTACAGGTTTCAGGTGTGTGAGGCAACTCCTTACAATGAGTTATTGCAGGTAAGGGTGGGGCAATTATGCAGCAAGAATGATCCAATAGTTCAAATGGCTGAGCAAGTGGAGGTACACTTACAAAACAGTAGTTTTTACATCATGTTTACTATTAAGCTTTGGTTTTACTGTTTATTTTCATTTGTACAAAGGTCACTTGCTTTGTTTATGTTGACTGCTGCATCCCTGTGCAAGCATGAATTATATAACACTAACAACCCAAAAAAGTCCAACAGTACTAGTGGAATACATCAATTGTGCCACTTAAGCTACCAGACTTTCCATTAGATGATCGGTAAAGTTCTCAAAGAACGTTCATAATCAAGCAAAGTACCGAACATTTGCTGTTTTAATGAACTCTCACTGTTTAAGTGCAAAGCAAGTGCAGAAATAACACTGCTCTAAAATTATGACTTGATGCCACTGGCTAGCATAAGTTCTGCTCAAAGAGTGACAATTCAATTATAGATGCAACATATTTGATCTGAAAAAAAAAAAAAAAAAACATAAGAGTAACTGACATCCATATTCTGTATAAGACATTTTAAAGGCACTGGCACCTGTTTATGTAGTATCTACAAGCCAAACGACAATAAAACCAAATGTCATTCATGAACTTTCTGTCACTGCAAAACTACAGCCATTTCTTCTAGACCAGCAATGATCCCAGCAACACAGTCTCCCCTCATTCCTTTCCTGTCTGCCAGCTGGCCAAGAGTACATACAGATGGAATTAACAGTTATTTCATATTACTTACAAGTCAGCCAACAAATTACAGCAATTCTCTCTCCACTCACTACACACATAACAGAAGGATAGACTTAATGGGCATTCCCACCCCACAAAGCAGGCATGTCACTAGCTTATATAACCGTCAGTCAATTATCACAGAACATTGGACAACTGGTGCTCAGGCACTAACATCCAGGGCTAAAAAGGAAACGGCAAACTCTAAAACACAAAAAACATCCCAGGCGGGAAGAATCTAAAATACCTATACCAATTAGAACTGAAGAGTACACGTAATTAAAAAAACACCAAAATTAAACTATGTTCTCTAGGGAAAAAAAATTGTTAATAAGGTGTTTCTTACAGAGTGAAGTGCCTCTCAGTCATTACTCGTAAAGATATTGCATTCAAAGTTTCAGGCAAGCATAACAGAAGAATCAGGAAGATGTATACTATTACAACAATCCAAATGCTCACACACCCACACACACTGGCAGGTAGGCAGGGGAAACAGGAGATCTAAATGTTTGTATCAGTCAGCGCAAAACTTTACAAGGCAAGAAGCAGATTTCCAGCAATGTATTTCATTTGACTCCAGCAAAAGTCAAAAAATGACATTTACTGACAGCAATCAGATTCATCAGTTTAGCCACCCATTATTGCATGGATTACCCACTACAGGACTCCTAAGGGCAGTAGTAGTTGTGCAAACATTATGGTATTGAAGTGGCTGAAAAACACTGGAAACAGTGTCTTGCATAGAGAGAGACACAAAGTCATAAAATACCTTGATCTGCAGGTTGAAATGAGACCCATGTGGAAGAAAGATACCCAGACAGTTCCAATAGTAGTAGGAGCAACTGGTCTTATAAAAAAATAATTTACAATCATATTTAGATATGTTACCAATTCATGTAACACCATACGAATTGCAGAAGGAGTCATTACTGGACAAGTTGCGGGTGCTGCAAAGAGCACTTTTGGCTAACATCAAATAGTGAAACAATACTAATTTCATGAACTTTAATTGTACGTTTACTTAGGAATGGGGGCCATTCCCGTCATGGTATTAGAAACCCAAAAGACTTGGAGAAATTAAAAAAGGCAGTAGCATGGATTGATTACAAAAAAGCATTTGATAGTATCCCACATTCATGGATAAAAGAGCGCTTAAAAAAGATACACCCTACACTGATTGATACATTGCAGTAACTGTGAAACCGTGGCAGACCACTCTGCAATTAAGCCAAGATAAAAGACAGATTATCCCAGGGATAAAAATCCAAAGGGGGATATTCCAGGGTGAGACTGTCACTGTTGCTATTCTGCCTTGCCATTAATCCATTAAGCTTCTGGAAAACAACAAAGTTTAATGACTTCTCATCTTCTCTTTGACAATGATTTAAAACTGTATAGCTCATCAGATGAGGAACTGAAAGCACAGCTGCAGGTTGTCAAAACTTTTTCAGATGATATTGGAATGTCACTTGGTCTTGGCAAATGTGCAAAAGCAACCTTTAAAAAAGGCAAACTGCAGCACCAGGAACATATTAGTTTGGGACAAGAATGTGATATAAAAGAACTTGAGCAAGAGGGAGTGTATAAATACTTGGGAATTGATGAAGGATCACAATAAAACATGAACAAATGTGAATAAAGCTCAGTAAGGAGCACTTTAGAAGACTTAAATTAATCCTGAAAACAGCATTGACATCTAGAAACAAGATCCAAGCCATAAATCAATTTGCTCATCCTGTCCTAACTTATAGTTTTGGAGTGACTGACTGGCCCCAAAAAGTGTTGGATAGACTGGATTTTAAAACAAGAAGGATGCTTCATGCTCACCAAATACTAATGTCTTTCAGCTTTTCCCAGTTAGGGGTCGCCACAGCGGAACTCCGGTCCGCTAATGATTCGCAGTGAATTTTTATGGTGCCAAGGTGCCAGCCCGACGCCCAACCTTCAAGGAAGGCACACCCATTCATGCACGCACCTACCCGCACATCTTTAAGTGTCACTCGGCCATGGGGAGGACATGCAGACTCCACAGAGAAGGCAGTGCAGCCGAGAAACGAACCGGAGAACCTCTTGCTGTGAGGCGACAATGCTAACTACTGCACCACCGCAGCCTACCTACTTCATGCTCACCAAATGATTATATATTCCCCATTCCAAAGGAGGGATGGACCTCCTTGAAATTGATTACATGCATAGATCTGCATTCGAGGGACTCCACACATCAGCTGACCTAACATGATCCAAATGTAGTGAAAGTTTTGAAACATAAGGAGAATAAATCTAAGATGACATTCTCTGCTTAATTTAACAGAAGCATATCGATGTCAAGCAGGAAAGGAAATCAAACCAGAAGTAGATAAAAACCATGCAGCAACTGAATGTGCTAAAAAACAAAAGAAAGAATATAAGGTGACGGACTAGATGACAAGGCAAGAAATGTGGAAAAAACATAAATATACTTGCAAGTATAGAAAACCTCTGGAAGAGCCTCATGTTGACCAAGAACAAATGCAGGAATGGTTAAGGAGAGGTGAATTCACAACAAGAAATGAAAGGTTAATATTGGCCTCCCAAGATAGTGGGCTACGTACACGCTGGTTTACAAAGTCCATTGAACATGTGGGAGAAACAGACGTGCAGGTTTTGTAAAACCAAACGGGAAACAGTCACACACTTTGTTGCTGGTTGTGACGCACTAATGGCAGAGGGACTGTATACTGAAAGTAATAATAATGTGGCGAGACTGTTACACTAGAGATTGTGCAAACACTATGGTATCGAAGTGGCTGAAAAACACTGGAAACATGAGCCACAAAGAATCATAGAAAATGATGACGTTTATATCACATGGGATCACCCAATACCAACAGTTCAAAAGATAGATGCTAGAAAAAGTACAGTTGTGTACCTACCATAAATGTAGATGTTCGAGTGTATTCACTGTTTCAGTCATTACACTTGGGTTATCCTGCTGGCAGGCTACCCGCAGTCGGCCTGAATTCCAAAGTCCTGGTCCGGCGTCAGTTGCTGTCGCCTCTTCCCTGATGTCAGTGCGCCAGGGGTATACAAGATGCAGCAGACGCCATTTTCTTCAGTTTTTCTTGCCCCAGATGTCAGGTGCCCCCAAAAGGGTAGGCTAAAAACATTGCTTACAAAAAGCATGCACTAAAATAAACAATACCTTCATCTACAAGCAAATACACCACATAGGTTGTATAGAATAGAGATGTACAGATTAAGTCCCAGCAAAGAAAGGGGGATGGTGGGTGGGTAACCTGGACTGCAACAGTGAATACACTCGAACATCTACATTTATGGTAGGTACACAACTGTACTATGTTCATCGTGTTTCACTGTTGCAGTCATTACACTTGGGTTGAATCCCAAAGCTGAGGTAGGGCAGCTGGGTCTAAATAGGATTAGGAGTGGCTATGAGGCCCTGCAGAACTGCAGTGGCAAAGCCTGCTCTGGATTTAGAGTAAAGAGGTAAGTGGTAATGCTTGGTAAAATGTGCACTGAACTCCAAGTTGCAACCTCCAACATTTTCTTGGTTGGTACTCCTCTGAGAAAGGCTGCTGAAGTGGCTGCTGCCCTGGTAGAATGTGGCCTAATATTCTTATGTACTGACTTGCCATGCTGTGCATAGCAGAAATGAATACAGTGTCCTATCCATTTTGAAATAGTCTGCTTTGAGATAGCCTTTCCTTGTGATCCTGCAGCATATGCTACAAACAGTTGCTTAGTTTTTCTGAAAGCTTTTGTTTTGTCCAAGTAGAAGCATAGCTGCCTGTGTATGTCCAAAGAGTGCAGAAGTCTCTCTCCTTTATTCTGAGGATTTGGATAAAATGTTGGCAAATGAATGGTCTGGTTAAGAGCCTCACTGGATACTACCTTTGGCATAAATGTTGGGTTTGTCCTTAGAGAAACCCTGTCCGGATGAAAAATGACAAGGTTCCACTGCCATTAATGCCTGTAACTTTGAGACTCTTCTTGCTGAAGTTATTACTAGAAGCAGAGCAGTTTTCCATGATAAGAATTTTATGTCAGCTGTATTGGCTGGCTCAAAAGGAGGTAGTGTGAGCTTTTCTAAAACAAAGTTGAGGTCCCATGTAGGTATCGGTGCTCTCCTTGGGGGTCTTATGTTTTTTGCCCCTCTGAGGTACTGTCTTAGCAGTGGATGAGAGAAAATAGGAGATTCCGTATTGTAATGAGCTGAAATGGCAGAGGCATGGATCTTAATTGATGAGAAGGATAGGCCTTTGTCCAGCATCTCAGTTAGGTATTGTAAAATCTGAGGGATATTTGGAACAAGTGGTTCAAGTCCCTGTGCCTGGTTCCAAGCACAGAATCTCTTCCATTTTTCTGCATACGATTTCCTGGTGCTGGGCCTCCTGGCTTCCAAAATGACATCCATAACAGCTTTAGAGAGAGGTGTATTCTGAGTGGCTATATTATCCACAATGCAGCCAGATTTAAGGTTCTGAGTTGGCTGTGCAGGATCTGATTGTTTTGTTGAGTCAGAAGATGAGGAATTAGAGGTAAAGTCCAGGCTGGGCCTTGAGACAAGCTCTTTAGAATTGGGTACCAGTGCTGGTGTGGCCAGTCTGGGGCAATCAAAATCATTTTTGGCTTCTCGTCTGACTTTTAGGAGCACCTTGGGAAGGAGCGGCAGTGGTGGAAAGGCATAAACTGTTAGGGTTTTCCAGCTGAAAGATAGAGCATCCACTTTCCATGCTTGTGGGTGATAAGTCCTTGTGCAGAATCTCTGTAGTTGGTAGTTGTGAGGGGAGGCAAAGAGATCTATGTCTGGGCATCCCCATTTCCTTGTTATCATGCTGAAGACCTGTGGATTTAGTTTCCATTCGTGAGGGTCCATGAGGTTTCTGCTTAGCTCGTCTGCCAGAGTATTTTTCTTTCCTGGCAGGAATTGTGCCTGCATATGTACTTGATAGGATAGTGCTGTGTTCCACAAAGTCATGGCTTGCCTGCAGAGGGGGTAGAATGTGTGCCCCCTTGCTTGTTTATGTACCACATAACTGTAGTATTGTCCGTCTTTAGTAATAGTTGTCCTGGATGTAGTAGATCCTTGAAGGCTGTCAGGGCATTCTGTACAGCTAGCATCTCTTTTTGCTTGATGTGAAGATGCATTTGGTCCATGGGCCACATGACCAAATGCATTTTCCTGCCATGTGTGCCCCCCAGGCATAATCCGATGCATCTGTTGTTAGTGTCTGCCTGGCTGTGGGTAAAGTGAAAGGCTGTCCCTTGTTGTAGTGACAGGCCAGTGCCCACCATCGAAACTCCTGTTGCAGGCAGGGAATAAGAGTGATTATTGTTTCCAGGGTGTGGCAATGTTGAGTCCAAACACTTTTTAGGTACCATTGTAGCTTCCTCATATGCAGTCTTGCATATGGAATTAGCAGGATGCAAGATGCCATGAAGCCCAAAGCCTGCAGAATTTTTCTTGCAGGTAGCTGGGTCTTTGTTGCCATCATGAAAGTAATGAGTCAGTTGCCTTTGCTTGCCTGGCGTGAGATAAGCCATCTGGGCAGTTGTATTTAAGCTTGCACCAGGAATATTATCTCTTGAGAGGGCACTAGTTTTGATTTCTTTTCATTTACTGTGTACTCTAGGCAAATTAGTAATTCTTTTACAAACGCCAGATGCTGTAGTAAATAAGGCAGTCGTCCAAGTAGGGATATATTTGAATTCCTTTTTGTCTGCAAAATGCAATTACTGGTGCTAGGCATTTTGTGAAGACCCTGGGCGCAGTAGATAAGCCAAAGGGCAGTGCAGAGAATTGGTAATGCATTGAGCCAGCTATGAATCTGAGGTATCTTATGCAAGATTGTCTGATTGGGACATGCAGGTATGCCTCTTTGAGGTCCAAAGTAACTAGCCAAGCCTTCTTGCCCAGCATGGGTAGAAGTTGCTGCAGTGTCAACATTTTAAATTTTGGAACATCCTGGAAAGTATTTAGAATTGACAGGTCTAGTATTGGTCTCCAGGCTTTGTCCTTTCTGGGTACCAAGAAAAAGTCTTGAGTAAAATCCTTGCCCCTGTTCTTGCTGTGGTACTTTTTGAAAAGCTCTCATGTCCATGAGAGCAGAAATAAGAAGTTATGTACTCACCATAACGTTCCATCCGAGTAGGTAAACTTCATTTGTCAGCAACCTATGGGAATCGGATCCGACCTCGGATCCGAGCCGGCAGTTTTCAACAGCTTTAGATCAGAGCTTCAAGCTCCTCCCCCTACCCATAATCCCCTGCCAACCCTGACTTACCTCAGATCAAGTTTGCCCAACAGCAGAAACTGCTAGAAAAATATTATTCTCAAGAAAAAGAGGGTAAAACCCATGGACCTGAGTATGAATACATTAGTTTACCTACTCAGATGGAAGTTATGGTGAGTACATAACTTCTTAATCTGAAGTAGTTAATTTCATTTGTGCAGCAACCTATGGGACAGAGTCCCCAGCTACCTGAATCTTGGGGCGGCCTTCATGGAAGGATGTTCCGGAGCACTGCAGAGCAAAAGGATGCTCTCCCTCTGGAGATAATGTCCAATTTATAGTGATTGATAAAGGTATGAGATGAGGCCCAAGTGGCTGCAGAACAAATATCATCCAAAGAGACTCTAGCTCTAAAAGCTGCAGAGGTAGACATAGATCGAGTAGAGTGGGCATGGACTCCCTGAGGTGCGGGCCTGCCAGAACTTTCATATGCTAGAAGGATACACTGTGAAATCCATCTAGACAGTGTAACTTTAGACACTGATTTACCCAAGTTAAATTTGGCAAAGGAGACTAACAACTGGTCGGATTTCCTATGACCAGATGTCCTGTGGATGTAGAAGCGAAGTTGTCTATGCACATCCAATGAGTGTAATTTGTATTCCCCTTTGTTACCGTAATTTGGAAAAAAAAGACCGGCAGATTAATGGACTGGTTAATATTTGATTCAGAGGCAACCTTGGGAAGAAAAGAGGGATTGGTCCTGAGGTAAACTCTATCCTTGTGAAAGGTCAAGTATGGAGTTTTTACACAGAGGGCTTGTAGTTCAGAGACCTTTCGAGCTGAGATGACAGCGACAAGAAAGGCCGTTTTCCATGACAAGAATTTAAGATCTACTGAAGCTGCAGGCTCAAATGGGGGAGCTGTCAAGGCCTGAAGCACCAGCGTTAAATCCCAAGGAGGGACTACATCCTTCACTGGAGGTCTGAGCAAAAAGGTGCCCTTCAAAAAGGTCTTACACAATTTCGTGGTGATCGAAGGGCCCAGTTCATTTCCCACGTGATAATGAGAGATAGCTGCTAGTTGAACTTTGACTGTGGAGGAACTAGCCCCCTGATGAAACAGCTCTGACAAAGTCCAATACCGCGGGCAAAGGAGCTGTGAAAGGATCCAATTTTTGGCGTTCCGCCCAAATGGAGAAACGTTTCCATTTGCTACTATAGATCTTTCTAGTAAAAGGCTTGTGCGCTGCCACTAGAATAGTTTTAACTGGAGAAGAGATACCGGGAGTCCTAGCTATGAGTGGAACTGGAGCAGCCAAGCTGTGAGCTTGAGATTGTCCAGGTTCGGGACTGGGAGCTCTAGGGGGTGGGATATTAGATCCGGACGGGGATCCAGAATCCAAGGAGGATTCACCAGATGAGACCAAAGGTAAGGGAGCCAGGTTTGATGAGGCCAAAATGGGGCAATGAGGATAATCCTGCTCCCCAACCGGCTGGCTTTCTGAAGAAACTTCATCATCAGGGGAAGAGGAGGGTAAGCATAAAGAAGACCAGGGGGGCCAAGCATGCACCAGAGCGTCTCTCAGGGGTTCCCTGGAGGGGGAAATGAGAGCGAAGTAGTCGTAACATTGTGTTCGAGGGAGAGGCAAAGAGATCGCAACAGGGTTGACCCCATTTGGCGAAAATCCGATTCGCTATCTCAGGATTCAGAGACCACTCATATGGTAACAGGATGGTGCGACTTAGTTTGTCCGTTAGGATGTTGGACCGCCCCGGAATGTGCGTTGCTATGAGAAAGCGGTTGGTGGAGCTCGCCCATTCCCACACCCTCATGGCCTCTTGACAGAGTGGGTAAGACCTGGTTCCCCCCTGTTTGTTGATGTACCAGACAACAGACATATTGTCTGTCTGAATCGCAATCGTTCCTACAGGAAAAAGGTACTGAAGTGCTTGCAACGCCAACAGCACTGCCCTCATCTCTAGCACGTGGATATGCAGTGAGGTCTCCGTGAGGTTCCACGTGCCTTGGACTGTTCTGCCTGAACAATGCCCCCCCACTCGAGGCGGGAGGCGTCCGTGGTCACCGTGGCTAGTGGAGGGGTCATAGAGATGGGGCGGCCTTGCTGGAGGTCCGGAGATTGGAGCCACCATAGGAGGGCCCTCCTGCAAGCCCTGCTGAGGGGAATGGGATGGCTCAGAGGATACTGAAGAAAGGACAACTGGACCTGAAGGGTCCATTGTAAGACCCTCATGTTCAAACGTGCCATCAGCAATCAACCTCCATTGAGCCAAGAGCCCTTAGGACCAATTCCGCCGGAGGAGATGGAGATTGTAGAATGGCCCGCACGTGTAGCCTCAGGGTTTGTAGTCAGTCTGTGGTCAAGAAAGCTAGGAATTTGTTTGTGTCTAATCTGGCCCCTATGAAGTCTATGGTCTGAGTCAGAGTAAGAGATGACTTCTCTATGTTGATAGTGATCCCCAGCCGCGGAGCTAGACAAAGAAAGTAGTTTCTGGCTGCACAGAGTAGATGCCTTGTCGAGGCGGTCAGGAGCCAATCGTCCAGGTACGGGAAGACCTGAATTCCCTGAAGCCTCTGGTGGGCCGCTATCACTGCTAACACTTTGGTGAACACCCTGGGGGCTGTGGTGAGACCAAAGGGGAGGACCCTGAATTGGAAATGACTGGCTCCTAGCCAGAAGCGGAGGAACCTCCTGGATCGCCTGTCCATCAGAATGTGGTAGTACGCATCCTTGAGGTCTATAGAGCACATCCAATCGTTCTCCCGCAAAAGGGGGAGAATGGATTGAAGAGTGACCATGCGGAACTTCTCTTTGGTTACTGACAGGTTCAAGGAAGAGAGGTCGAGGATTGGTCTCAAGTCCCCCATCTTTTTTGGCACCAAGAAGAACCTGGAGTAAAACCCGGACCCGCACTGGTCTGGGGGGATGTGCTGGATGGCTCTTTTCCAGCAAATGTTGGATTTCCATTGCTGCGGCTTCCCTCTGATCGGGTGGAACATCGGGGAGGTATCTGGGGCTGTGTGGGCAACGAGAAAAGGGAATCCGATATCCTCTGGATATAATGCGAAGCACCCAGCTATCTGTTGTGATGGACTCCCAAGCTGCTGGGTGCTTCGAGAAACGCCCCCCCGACTGCCTCCAGAGTGGAGCAGTCGGGCAACCCCTCAAGGGTGTTGCATGGGTTGGTCCGAGAAGGGTTCTCTGGATCCAAAATTCCGCGGGCCCCCACTGCCTCTAGGGCGGCGTCCACCCTGCCCTCCTCTGCCGCGGAAGGGCTGGGAGTCCCGGAGCGTGTCGGGACTGTTGCGACTTTCGGAACCACATCTTCTTCTGACCCTTTTGGTACGGACGTCAGGGAAGAGGTGACAGCAACCGACGCCGGACCAGGACTGTGGAATTCAGGCCGACTGCAGGTAGCCTGCCAGCAGGATAACCCAAGTGTAATGACTGCAACAGTGAAACACGATGAACATCCAGATATAGTGGTCCAAGAAAAGAAGACAAAAGTAGCATTGATCACTGAAATCGCCACACCTAGTGACTAGAATGTCTTGTGTACAGAGACACACACAGTCATAAAATACATTGATCTGCATTCAGAAACGAGAGCCATGTGGAAGATAGGAGTTCCAACAGTAGTAGGTGAAACTGGTCTTATAAAAAAGAATTTACAATCAAATTTAGATGTTACCAATTTTTGTAACACCATACGAATTGCAGGAGGAGTCATTACTAGGGACATTGCGGGTGCTGTGAAGAGCATTTTTGGCTAACATCAAAGTGTGAAACAATACTAATTTCATGAACTTTAATCGTACTTTGACTTAGGAATGGGGTCCATTCCCATTATGGTATTAGAAACCTAAAAGACTTGGAGAAATTACAAAGGCAGTAGCAGAGAAACATCAGAAGACCAAATGAGAACTTATGGAATGAACTTAACTTTAGAGCAGCCCAGGGATGTCAGTTTTCCACGCCCAAACATTGACTTCTTTTGGTTCCTTTTC
>NC_056735.1:1404698451-1404720951 GCF_019279795.1 Protopterus annectens
GCCCGGTTTTGCGCAAATTTTAGCTAGGGTATAACTATTCCCGGCTCCACAAAGTGTCCGTTTCAATTTTTCCCTTGGAACTAGACAAACTTTCAACTTAAGCACTCAAGCCATTCATTTCTCAGCCCGGCACTTGCTCAAACTCATAGCAAACACTTATAAACCCTAGCACTACAGAAGGACAAGGCTCTCTATTCAACCTTACCAGCCATTCAGTAAAACAGTTTACTGTACCTATCCAGGCATGTCTAAAGGGCAGTTTCAGGTGTACCCTCCAGTCCAACTGGTGAATCTGGGCATTCTGAGGCAATGTTACAACTGCCTCATGTACACAGACAACCCTCTCCTCCTACCACCAAACACTAATACATGCAAGAAATGCAATTATACAGCCAAACTGGAGGCGAAGCTCTCTCAACCCAAGACTGGATCAGACAGTCAAGAGGAGAAGGGAAATACTGGCATCACACCACCAGTCACACATAGACCCATCAAACCAGCACCGGCAAAAAACACACGTAAATACAGGAAAACATACTCGGAGGCTCTAAATAAAAATCTGCAAAAGCAAGAGAGCCCTCCAAAGCAAACATCCAAGCAACCTCCACCTCCCCAACACAAACCATGAAACACATACTTCACAAAACCAGTGCGCCATGCAATCACAGCCCTCAAGGCAAAGTAACATACCCAACATACTAGTAATAGGCGACTCTGTAGTCAGGCACACTGACGTCCCACTCACTAGGCTGAATAAGGAGAAGGCTACTGTTAGCTGCCTGTCGGGTGCCAGGATCCGCCACATAACACAAGCAGTCAGGTCACCCCAGAACAAGTACAAATATGGCTCTGTCATTGTCCATTTTGGTGTGAATAACCTGAGCCGTACTTCCCTGGACTACATGAAAAGAGACATGGAAGAGCTCTCTGATCACGTAGCCCAGGCCGGTATGACCCTGACAAGCATCATACCCTCACCAATAATGATACCACGGTATAAAGAAAAAAAATATCAATTTCAACAATTGGCTATGTTTCTGGTGTCATTCAAAGGGGGTTCAGTGTCTGTCTGCCTGGGATGACATGCTCGACATGGCACGCTGCTTCGCTAGAGATGGCTTGCACCCGTCACCCTTAGGCTTTCGAATACTGGCCAAGGCTTTTGCCACCCCCATAGTGCCTTTTTTAGGCAAGGCTCAAAAGACAAACCCACCGCCGTAAATAGCACAAGTAACACAAATCTGTGGGTAATACTACTCAACGCCAGAAGTCTAAACCTCAAAATGCACGCACTCGAGGCACTCCTCAATATGGAGAAAATTGATATATGTGCAGTAACAGAAACCTGGTTTAAGGCTCCAGAGCACACCCCAGCACTACAAGGCTACAACTCATACCATACATTTTGACCACAGAACCTGGACCGAAATACAAAAGGTGGGGCGTATCCATATTCATCAAGGATACCCACACCTCCAGGTTAGTGGCACAGCACGATGCTTCAGAGATTATCCACGTGCAACTAACAATGGGCAAAACTGCAATTCAAATTGTAGCTTGCTACAGATCACCCACCATGTCCCAGGACCCCATTCTGCATTTCTGGAAACACTGGGTAACATAAAGGTCCTACCAAACACCCTAATATTGGGTGAGTTCAACTATCCAAACATTAACTGGGAGAACTACTCAAGTACTAACTCCCTTGCCCAACATTTCCTAGAATTTATAAACTCAAATGCCCTGGAACAACTGGTCAACACTCCCACCAGAGGTGACAACATATTGGACCTGGTCATCACCAACATGGACGACCTGTGATCCACACCGGAGGTCAACCCCTCGCTGGTTAGATCTGACCATAAGCAAATCACCTTGGATATCCAAATTCTGCCCCCACCCCCGGACAAGGAAACCACCATGAAAAACTTTTCAAAAGCAAACTTCACGTTACTTAAGACGGAGGTGGAAAGTTTCAAACCCCCCATGCTAAAGGTTAATGCTGTCCAAGCTGAAAAAATCCTTTACTAATGCATTCTACGGGCACCTGCAAGAATGCATGGATCATGCTATCCCAAGCAAAACCAAGACTCACTCCTCTAAGAAAAGGAAACCAGTCTGGTGGACCCCTGCCATAAACAAACTATACAATAGAAGGAGGAAACTAGTACAGAAAAGAGTAAAATCCCAAGAAGGGAAGACATCCCTATCCGTATCAGCAAGAAAGTACGATCCCTCATAAAATCATCCAAGGCGAGCTTTGAAAGAAAACTTGCCAAGGACTCCACAAGATAACCACAAGGCATTCTTTAGCTATGTCAAGAATCTAAGTGGCAATGCTCAGATCTGAATGGCACAAAATACACTGAACCAACCGATATTGCCAACATCCTGGCAGATACGTTCAGTGCAAACTTTACCCCACTCTCACCCCCAAAAGGGCTCATAACCATACCAGAAGAATGTACAGCCCCTGAAATCACAGACACTCAGGTTAAAATAGCCCACTCCAAAGCCAAAAACACAGCATCAATGAGACCGGACGGTGTCCCAGGCTGCGTCCTACATGAGCTCAAAGATGAACTAACCCCTCACCTAAACACACTGTTCAAACTCAGCCTCTCCACAGGTTACGTACCCATAGAGTGGTGCACAGCAACGGTTATTCCCCTCCACAAAGGTGGAGCCACAACAGACCCCGGGAACTATCGCCCTATAAGCCTGACTAGCTTGGTCTGCAAGGCTATGGAGTGAATCATCATGGAACTCATTAACGGAGACATTGGGAACCTCCAAACACTGGACCTTACCCAGTTCAGCTTTGTTAATGGCAGATCATGCCTCCTAAACCTGGTCGACATCTTTGAGACAGTTACCAAGGCTAGACGAGGGAAAGGTGGTACACACAGCCTACCTAGACCTCGCAAAGGCCTTCAACACCATTTCCCATTCTGGTATTATAGACAAGCTCACCAACCTGAACATAAACCCCTGTGTCACAAGATGGGTTGCCAATTGGCTCACGGACAGAACCCACATGGTGAGAGTTGCGGGAGCTAGGTCTGACTCTAAACCGGTTACAAGTGGTGTTCCCCAGGGCTCAGTCCTAGGACCCCTCCTGTTCGGCATATACTTCTCAGAGGTACAGACAAGCACAGGAGGACTATGGCTGACCAAGTTCGCAGACGACTGCAAACCAGGGGCTATAATTGACTCACTGGCTGACACAGACATCCTCCAAAAGTGTCTCGCTGAGATGGATACCTGGTGCCAAAATGTGCATAGTTACTCCCTTTGGAAATAACAAAGTACCCACAAACTACCACATAGGTGGTAGTCCCCTAAATATGGAAAATGTAATAAGGGATCTGGGGACCCAAGTAGACAGTAATCTCTCCTTTGATAATCACATTGCCAAAGTGATTAGAAAATCCTTCTATGTGGCCCACCTAATCACAAAAGGGCTTGCATCCAGATCAAAAGAGGTCATTGTGCCCCTCTACTCATCACTCATCAGACCCATCATAAAGTACAACGCCCAATTTGGGATGTAGCTTACAAGACACCTGCAACAGCTGGAAAGACCACAGAAGTACCTCTCCAAGAGGATCACTGGCCTCAAACAGATGCCCTATGCAACTTGACTGAAGAACTACAGCTGTACTTGGTTGTATACCACCTGCTCAGAGTGATCTCTGCCTGACATACAAGGCAATGTCCAACCCAAATTGATGGACATGCTCCACCTAAAGAAAACCTTATCCCCTCGAGCCACACACTCTAGGGATCTAAACCTCACCACAATATTAAATAGGATGTGCTGGAGGGATAGATTCCTGTCCCAGAGACTTCCCATGCTTTGGAACAAGATTCCAATCTACATTAGGCAGAGCTCCTCGCTAACCCTCTTCAAGAGAACCCTTGACGAGCGGATGGGAAACAAAGTTTACCCCAGGGATCACTTCAGTGGCTCGGCTGGACAGAGACACAGGGAACTAATCTAAGGGGGAGGCGAAAGCCAACACATTCTGGCTAGGCTTATAAATGCCTTCGGACAGATAGCCTATGAACCTATAAGATAAAGTCCATGAGCCCCAATCATGATAAACCAAAACTGTATGTGGAAATATGTCCTTTTAGAAGGGAGCACAACACTGGCAATCACTCATTTATACAACATCCATAATTCTAAAAGGAAACAGAACTTATACACTATGTATAACATGAATGGGTCTCTCTCTCCATATATAAATATGTATAACATGAATGGGTCTCTCTCTCCATATATAAATATAAGTTCTTGAACATGCAGAAAAAAAAGCAAACACTACCCTCATATAAAAATCTAGCTCAGACAGCTAGACAGATTCAAGACTGATAAACTGAATAAGCCTCACTGTGCAAGTCAAAAAGAAAAGAAGCCTTAGCTCCTTAGCCCTCTTCCTAAGTCACTTCATGGGCTCACGGCTCTCATGCTCCGTTTAGCCTGCTGTTGCTCTCACAGTATGTTTTAATAAAGAATCTGGAAGATACACAGCCGATACAGCTTCAAAATCCCCCTTCATTTCTGTGCCCATGATAGCAACTCAATGCACACCACAAATGCAAGTCAAACCTGGAGAAAAACGATACAGTCAGATGGCGTTTTTATTAACTTAGTAACTTCATGCTCATACATGAAATGAGAGGTTTGAGTTGTCCTTTTTGTAAAGTTCAGAGTACTGATCTGCTTGCATCTGATGTCACAAATCTTTTCCACTATTCAGCTCTAGAGAGCCAAAGGATACAGCCCTGAGTATGACCCAGGCAACCTGGGATGCACTAGTAGTGTAGATGATGGAAAAGAGAGTGTGGTCAATGCCAGCTCATCCATCCTGGGAGCAGGGAGGTGGTTTACCTCGCTGCACTGCCAGCATCTACTAGGAACAGAGGTACAGGGTATGTAGCATATGGGCCAGGGACATGCACATGACTTAGTCTAACCTCACACATGCCGGAATGCAGATACAAATGCACGCAGAGAATGGCAATGTAGGTGCTTAAGTCTACGACTGCACACACTGGCAACTGGGGAAGGGTTATGGTTACAGCTCAAAGAAGGAAAGTTCTTTGTGGCTGTCAGGATGACAGCTGCTCTGTGGGCAGCTCTCTGGGGATGTACAATATCTTGGCACTGTAAAAAAAATAAAATAAATAATAATAAAGGGGGAGCCTGATGATCAACAGGCAGGAAGAGCAAGAAAAAAATCATATCTTTTCAGCTGCATGAAAGCTGTAGTTTACTAATTTAAGCTACGACTGCATACATCTACTGACACTTTTCACCTGCTAATAATTTCTTTTACTAATGAGCTCAAAAATACTGCTAGCATTTTGTGCAAACTGCCTGCATTCTGCACAGGAGCGACCCTAGGTCAACTGGTGCCCTAGGCAAAAGGGCTCCATGGCGCCCCCCAATTCATTACCTGGTGCCCCCATCCTGGTCTACCTACACCAAATAAATACTGGAAAAGTGCCCCTGCTAGACTGGCGCCCTAGGCAGCCGCCTAGTTTGCCTATGCCTAAGGCCGGCCATGTGCACCTGTGTACTTTGCCCACAATCCCAGAATCAGTGGAATAAATTCATACACTGTAAACAGTTCATCCACTCCAATGTCTGTATTTATAGTATCACACCAAGTTGCATTATTATAATGGATTTGGTTGAAAGAAAAAGAAAATTCAACAATGGACACTGTAGAAATATGGCAGAAGCCACAAAATATGACAACCAATAATGATACTACAAAAATAAATGACAGCCGAAAGAAAATAAAGCACCCCCAAATTCCTCCTAACTTAAATATACCAAGTCTATGGATGCACAAGCATGGGGGAAGGGTAACCACCTCAAATGGGTGAAACTCACACCAAGCCATGCAATCACTGTGATCTGAATACTATTTTTACCCTATTCAGACTTGTGGGGAAAGTGACAAAAACACACCCTGTCAGTATATAGTATAAAAACAAGCTTTCATATATACTACACGACTTCCCAATTACTTATTGCAACAACCTTCTTTGCAATGATGTAAAAGACATAGAAAAACAGGAAGGGCTTCTATTACATCTATAAATATTGACGTCAGTCATGTCTGTGTTATATGTTTGATTGTGTCTTTCGGCTTTTCCTGGTTAAGGGTCGCCACAGCGGAACTCCGGTCCGCTAATGATTGGCAGTAGATTTTTACGTACTGGCTTGCCGGGCCTAACGCACAACCTTCACCGAAGGAACGCCCATTCACGCATGTCGCTACACAGAACACGCTCTAACTGTGAATCGAACGGGCAACGTCTGTGAGGCAACAACGCTACCGCAGCACCACCACCGCAGTGTGAAATACTTTTCATAAATGAGTCAAGGTAGCCTATCAGTGTTTGCATGAAAGAAAATGGAATTTGCACAGCTCTGCTCCAACATAAATTAGTGTGTTTTTTGTAAAGAATACATGGGACACATAAGGCCCTGTGTCTTTAATCACGTAATGAACAAGGTTTAGCATGGTGCTACACACTTACTTGCCTAAGGAGAAAAAAGAACAACGTACTGTTTTCAAAGTCAGTCCTACACTTTTTTTCCCCAAGTAACCACTTAACTTATTCTACAGCCATTAGCAAAGGAGGAAGCTTTCGGAGCTGCTGGACCATGGCAGGTTCTCTAACCAGTTACTTAACAGTTTTACACTATGAGAAAACAGACATTCAGGAAGTTATACTGACAAAAAAATCTCAAAAGCATCTACATTTGGAAGCTTGGCTGGAATATAAGTGTTCACCATCACATCAGTCGCAACTTTGTACTCCATATTTGTTAAGTTTAGCTTTTAGAAAATCAACGTGACTCAAACTTTTATGAGGCTGTACACGTCAGTCACCTCAATGGTACTACAAAAGTCAGAAAAATAAGGTAATTGTCATTTCAGTCCAACCTCCATGTATGTGCGCTGTATCTCAATGAATCGGTCTCCATATTTGTGTGTAGAATCTGTGAACTGACGAGCAGCACAAGCTATGAACATTAATAAGCAAGTCAATCCATTTATTCTCTAACTGGTGTTGCTTCCTATGCTTTGCACCAGTGGATAGAACTGGTTCTGTGGCAGTAACTATACCCAGTTATATTTGGAATTCTGCAGTCGTTATATTACAAGCAAATTCTGAAAAATAAATGTGTGCCTTCAGTGACCTTACAGTTCGCTTTAGAAAGTCTAGTATCCTACTATCATTTTGCACAGATCTCACTTATTGGAGAAGGCACTTTAAGCGTACGCCCACTTTATCTATGCTACCTCATAGCCTGCGGTTTTGTACACAAACAGAACATTTCACTAAGCAACCAATCAGTACAAATCAGCTTGATCATCCAAAATAAATACTACTGTTCACTACAAATACTTGGATTAGTACTCGTTATGTTAGTATTATTTTATTCTGATGCAATAGTGCGTCTTGGTTTAAATTTTGATACTGCAGTAGCAATCTAACAAACTACTGTTAATTGAACTGTACTGTGCCATTCTATACGATACTATATTCCACTATACTACACTATTTTAGTAATGTCAGTATTACTATTGCCCAATACGTTTTAAAGTAATTTGGTCTGAAGCAAAATAATGGTCTGTTTCTGTTCCAACCATTTTCAAATTGTCTGACTTGCTATGAAAGCATTATTTCTCAGGCAGATGATGTTATGTTCATGAAAAACAGCATGCAGTCTAGTATTTCATTAGCAGGAGATTTACCTTACTAGCCAATTCTACAAACTATTTATTACATCACTTTTCTACGATTTGGGTGATTAATAATCAGCAGCTTCTCAAAATTGAAGGGATGAAAATGTTAAGTCCTCAAAATTTTAAAACTGATTTTTTTTTTTAAACTGCATTTTGCCTTCCGTCTCCTGCTTCTATATACACCAACTTAAGGGTTACTGTACCTCAGCAAGTTTTGAAATTTTAAGTACTCAGTGATAACTACTGCAATTAGAAGAGGGACTTTTAATAATTTTCAAGAAAGTTTAGTGCTTGTCAACTGATACTGCCGTCTAAATGACATTATGCTTTGCAATTATTACCCAATTTATTTGGAAATTGTTTCTACTTATTTCCTTTACCTGTTCTAGAACAGGAGAGAACACTGGAATAAGAAGCAATATAGTTTGCTATTATTTGGGATGCAAATCATCAAAAAAAGGACAACCTCACTCTCTGTTGCACATGGATGTGTGCCCATTAAGGTGCCCCACTGCTGCCAACTAGAATCAACTGAACAGCTAAGAGCAAAAATTCCAAAGAAGCAACATCAGCAGACAGTTATGTAAGGGGAAATCACTAATTAAGAGCTTCAGCCTAAAAAAAAAACAGTGTAAACAGTACTTAGTAATTAACTTATGACACCTACAGAACTAAAGGTATAAACTCAGTATAAATTCAGTCTAACGGGTTGATGCAAATTATCTTACTTAAGCTAAGCAAAGATATCTGCGAATGCAAATCTAGCCTTCTGACCCACAAACATTTGACTACAAACCTAGGTAAACATTACTTTCATCCTAACACAAGTCTGTATCCCTTCGCCATATTATATTAAATTTGCTTGATGGCAAGAACAGAGGACAATTATCCTATGTAGTCTGCCCTCTAGTTAAATTTAACATTACACCTATCTTTCACCCTTGCACTTTCACCATCTATCCCATGTCCTCTTGAATATTTCTGAGTACTCTCTGTACTACCTACTCTGGTAGTTCCTTCTTTGGTATCAGTAACCACTCTAAGAACTACTACTTTTATGGGTCAAGGGAAGTTGGTTCCTGCAGACTGTTGTCTGTGCCCCCTCCTTCCTCCTCTGTCCTTAATAATGCTTTTTAACTTTATTTGAAATTTTATGATGCTTTTAACTTTACTTATGAGTGATTTACACCACCAGTGATGAATAAATTAATTTTATTGCTAAAGGCATTGAAATATGGACTTTATTGGCTGTTGCCACGTTTTCTTTTAATTGTATTTAAATGTTTGTTTTTTTTAATTGTTAAATCAGTTCTGATGACGTTCTGAGTAATTCTGGAACAAAAGTGCTCAACTCATTAAAGTACATTTGTTTTAAGTCAGCTGTGGGTACCGCTGCATGTTTTGTTGTTCCTAGCATTTATACGTAGCTGTAGCTACAGCTTCTACTGAAGCAGAATAAGTTACAGTTGGAACCTAGACAGACGCCATGACAACATCCTATTCGGCTTCCTTATTTGACAGCTTTACAAGTGCCACTATTACAGATATACAGTACAATAAGGTTACATAAGGAAGTTACTTTAGAGAATGAAGTCATTCTTTTCATTATGCTATGCAGTTTCAAGGTTTTGTACCTACTGCTCTATGGACTGACTGTAATGTTTAAATGTCTGGTGTTGGCAGATAAAGCAAAGTGACTTTGTACTTTTGATCTTCTACATAGCCGGCCTTAGGCATAGGCCAACTAGATGGCCGCCTAGGGTGCCACACTAGCAGGGGCATTTTTCCAGTATTTATTTGTAGTTCGATCAGGATAGGTGCACCGGGTAGTGTGGTGGGGGGTGCTGTGGAGCCCTTTTGCCTAGGGCACCAGTTGACCTAAGGCTGCTCCTGGTCTTCTAATACCATTGAGGTTTTACTGAAATACTTTATCACTTTTAAATTGTGTGCAAAAATTTGTGCCCGTTGGATTTTTGACTGAACTTTGTAAAATTATTCTTGATGTAAAAATGAACAATGGTGTGTTACATCACCTACTAAATATTCCGGAGTGTGAAAAGGGTCTTTTATTATGATCAGCCAGAATGTTATTTTTATAAGGAGGTGGATAATCTCATTAAAGATTGTTACAAGAGTTGAAGTGTGCGAGGAGTACAGACACACAAATGTAATAAAATGGAAAATTGGTGGATGGACTTTGATGAAAGGGAAACTTCTGAAATAGCTGCTAATCTGAATTCATCATTATTGCAAAATAATTCTGATGTTAAACCTACTAATGACACTTCACTTGTGAACATTGCTGTATCTCTTAAGACTACCTACTTCTCCAATAAACGGATCAGATGTTGATAATGAGGTTACAGTAGGATTAAACATCATCACTGTAGTCATGGAGCAGAATTCTAAGGAAAATATTCCCCCTGTTGCTCAGTTTTCTGCACTGGACAATGCTAGTGAAGCAGTCATGAAAGAGAGAAAGAAAGATGAACTGGGTGCTAAAGATACAGGTGTCAAACAAGTTAGAGAACATTAAATGTGCCAAAAAGAAATAGGGCATTTTCATATTCAGTTACTGACACTAAATTCAAACAGTATTAAATCTAGTGTCTGAAGATAATCTATTTTACACTGGTTGAGATGACAAGTGGATGTGCAGTTTTCATAGGATGTGCAGTATAGAAATGTACAGTACAGTTCTTTCAGGATGCAATGTTAACAGTTTTTTTTTTGGGGGGGGGCAGATGAATGTTCAGGGTTGATTGTTTAATTCCAATATTTCACTGGTGAATTGTCACCTGAATAACAGTTTAGCTACAGGCCAACATTTGGCTTATGACTGAATATACGGGGGGGGGGGGTCATACTTTTGAGGTTGGTTAATGTATATGCCCTTAAGCAGACAGGCTGTAGACTGATTTAAGGATGTGAAAAATATGTACATTCGTCAGATCATAACCTGATTTTGGATATTCTGTTCCTGTGAAGAATGGCATCCAAATACGTAGAGGCGTGCTTAGAATGGATGCGGATTTTATGGACTGGGAGGATGTTAATTGTTACTTGGATAGGCCTTGGAAGGATCGATTTTGCATGAGGGATTTGTATGACAGCTGGAGATTTTGCAGAGTTGCTTACAAAGTTTGCTGGGAATACAATTATTCAAAGGAGGAAGAGAAAAGAAAGAGAGGGAAAACATAGTTGAATAGTAGAGGTTTTGCATGGGAATGTTCATATTACTGATCGGCCATACTATCTTGGGTAAAAAGAACAGTCTCAGATGAATTAACTGAAGATTAGGAGCTGGATGTTTATGTAATACTTTGTTGAGAGAGGAAGGCAAGAGGTAGTTAATCCTCTCCTGGCTCTTACTTTGCAAAGTGAATACCTGTTATGGATAAATTGTGCTACGAAGTAGATGTTTTTGAGGACTGAGCTAGGATTATGGGTAAGGCTGATCAGTTTCTGGAAGGTTCGTATAATAGTATGTGTAGGAGCAGTGATGTTTGCCTTGAATGTAAAATAGTTAAGTGATTACAAGCAGAAGATATTGGAAGCTCAGGTTTACCTTACGTGAATTAACATCTGTTCTGGAAGAGTTTTAGAAAGCATGATATCCCAGGGAATGACAGTTTTACATACAGATTTTATAAATCTTTGGGCTAGTGTATTTTGGAGGAATGGTAGGAAGTCCGGACTGTAAGAAATATTGGTATGGCAATGTGATTACATTTGTTTGGAAAGGAAAGTAGAAGGACATCAAATTGGAGGCCTTTGACATTCTCAGATAACAATTACAGACTGCTAACAAAAATCTTACAAGTTATGGTGAATTCTTAGCTGCAAGCGATGGTAGATATGGCATACAAATGTACACAACTGGTTATTGTCCTTAAAAAGAGATTGCATTTCAGATAAAATCTGCAGTGAAAGGGCCTCAAACCATTCAAAAAGGCACTGAAACAATAACACACTTTGAGCTCATTAACTGGCAAACAAGTAAAAAAAAAAAAATCTTCCAAGACCGTCTGCCTCCAGGCTGTACCCCCCCCCCCCCAACTACTCATGACATTCTAACTCTGTCTGATGGCGCACAACCACAGAGAAAGGGGAACTACTGATTCTTTGTGAAACTAATTAACCACCCTTGTAGTTATGTAATGTCAAGAATGGGCAACATTCCAGTAAACAAATGAAACTCCATAGTATACTTAAAATATACATCCATCCTGTCAAAACACAATATGGTCAAGGGTCTCAATTGACAAGATGGCAACATAAACTATCATCTCAAAGAAACTGGATTTGATGATCTGGGGTGATACCTTCCCAAAGTATTTTTTCCAGGACATCTTATCTAAAGACTGTTCATAACCGATTAGCATCAGGCCCAGTTTTCTCAGGACAAAAATAATTCTGGATGGAAAATCTTCCTTATGGGTCCTGTGATGACGTGAGGTGTTATCTGTGCCAGCGAGATTGGGGCAGTGCATGTGTGACATATGCCAACTTGGTTGGCTGGTGTTTTGTGGATGGTTTTGTCATTTAGCTGTAGCACTGACTTGTGCAGAGATGCTTGTGTTGGAAGCGTGTCAGCAGTGATGTTATAACTGATTGAAAGTTTGTGTTTGAACGGGAGTTCTAGAGGGGAAAGTGTGGGTTTTTGAGGTTGTTCTTTTGGTTTTCAAATACTGCAACAGATCTTAGGTGTACTGTACCAGAGTCAGGTGATCAAATGTGATGTCATTCTATAACAAACAATTAGAGGATAGAACTCACACAACAGCTTGTTTTGTTTTCTTTGTAACCTGATATAAAAGTCGATGACAGTTATCACGGAGTTCAGTTAAGTTAGTTGGAAGCTCATCACCTTGGCCTTGTGGAAGTAAGCATCTCAGCATCCTATCTTGCCTTGCTGTATTAAGTTAGCTAGGGAATGATTATTCTTTAAACAGTCAGGAAATACAGTGAGATTAATTAAGTAGTGTTTTTCTGCATCTGTTTGAATCTTTCCAACTGTGATTTAAACTCTGATGTTTATCGTACTTTGATATTTAGTATTCTCATGTTTTCTATTTCATTATTTATTATGAAATATTTTATATCTTTCATTGTAGCTGGCCTTTTGGAGAATATTTTTTTTAAATCTTGAGAGTACTTGTGCTTATTTTAGTGATGCCTTGGCCACTCCATAAAGCCTGGCTGCTTTGGTTACACTCTACCTAATATTAGCAATGATTTTTCTCAGTATAACTGGTTACCCTTATAAAAGAGCCTGAAGTGGTTGACTGGTGGCAGCAAGGTTACCTTATAGTCTGCACAGAAGGGTACAGCTAGTAAATCTGAACCAGCCCTTCCCAAGAGTGTGTGTGTGTTAAAATCAAATACCCAGGTGTGGGTGTATCGGCTACTTGGAACTGGCACACAATGCTCCAAAGCGAGTCTTGCTTGGGATCTGGAGAGACAGAGTCCAGTCCCAAGTCTGGAACAGGTTCCCTGTGTGTTCTTCGGGGGGGAAATGTGCTAGTTGCATAGACCTGCATTTGTAGACTGTGAAACAAGCATTTTTGGTTACCTCTCACATTTTAGACTTCTCACACTGATGCTATTTTCACAATCCACATATTTTAAAATGCATCTAACCGAAGTCGGTACATATTCAGAAATAATGAAAAAGGTAAAACATTTCTATGCAAATGGAGACTATATGGTAGGTTAAGATTACACAGGTCTGACAGCTGACTTCTTTGGACTTAAGGTGTCCTCAGCAGAGTGCGCACAATTACATTTCTGTCAGGTTGTTGTTGACTCACTATAAACTAACATTACCATGGGAAGAGTCAAATGCATAAGTGGATATGGTTCATAAATAAGTCACTTGTCACAGACACAAATAACAGTGTGCAATTAAGTAAATATTTGATATATGATCTCTGTATGGGGAGGTGTTTCCAAGTCCTCAACATACCCAATGCAGGAGGCTTCACCCCTGAACCCCCAAACTACTGTAAGTAACTGAACCCCCAAACTACTGTAAGTAACTTAGTGGTCACAAAACACTGGCAAGTTAAAAATAAAACAAAACAATCCTCAATGATCAATCATTCAAGTTATCAGGTTTGATTATTCAAATGCCACTGAAAACAGACCGAGCATATAAATAGATACTACATAAGCCCTTGTACTACATTTACTTATTAAAATGCAGCAGTGCCACAAGCTATCCACAAATGATGAGGCAGAAATGCAGCCAATTAAGGCTTAGCTCTACTTTTACTGCAAACCACAGAACATCCCCCCACCATAACCTGGTAACAATCAAAGTTATCCTGAACATTATTTAATGAGCTGATCTAGTTCACTGTTTACTAAATTACCAAGTCTCACATTCAAAGGTATCTTTCTGTTAATACTCGGCCGCCCATAAGTGACCTAACATAACTAAGCACAGCTTCTGTAGCCATGATGCAATATTATATTTAGCAGTATCTATTTATAATACCCTTTGTCACCGCTTTGACTATAAATGCAGCCATTCTAATGTTGAGCAGTTGAGAAGTATGTGGAGACTTACAAAAAGCTATCTCCATCAATACAGCCTTAGCATTACTACCATTCCTGGCAAAAAGAGAGGAACAAAGACAAATATGATGAAACAGAAAGACGGAGTGCAATATGAATAAAGAAAAAAGAATGTTGCAAGGGAGACGTCAGACTGCCTTTATGACCAAACACTAGTAATGTCTGTTTACCCGATACTCAATTAGATACTGTAGTATTTGGTAACTACTGGCCACATACTACAGTCATTGTATTCCAGTACAACAGATCAATCCTTTGTTACCACAAAAGAAGAAACAGTAGAAAACAAAATATAAACTCAACAAAATATTGACAATAAAAGGCATGCATTATGCATCAAGCACCATTACAGCTGAAGAACAGACCTGTAATGTAGTGCTTCTCGGACTGCAGTTAAGTAGCCAAATGTATAAAAAGGAAACAATACCCCTTATAGAACATGTCAACTGCAAGTAAATTTTGCCTTCAATGTATAGTAGAGAAAACTATTATACTAAAAAAAAAAAAAATATCACACAAACACACACAAACTTTTCCTAACAATGGAACCCAGATAAAAGTGGCATTAAACACATACACATAGTGCACTGTTGAACTACATGCTGTTCTGTCTATACAACTGGTGTGTCATCATCACTTAGCTATATTCCCAAAACATAACCTAAGGTAAGGTACTAAAAATTCCCCAAGTCTGTCATATACATGCAACTCATTAAAAAGTAAAGATAAACTTTATACAATGTACCCACAAAAGAGACGGACACCCCAAATCTCTCTAGTCTACATAAAGCAAGCTGAAACTCAAATCCATCCTTAGTTTAAAACTGTTAAATACAATTAGTACATACTGCTTACACACACACACACACACACACACACACACACACACACACACACACACACACACACACACACACACACACACACAAAGACAATCCCATAATCCCAAACCTAGCATTAGTTTAATTGGTAAGCAAAACAAAATTAAAATACAGAGACTGTATTTTCCATTCACTATAATGCACAAAAATACAAACTTTCACTTTGCACCTTTCACGCACCCAAACTGTCAAGCAGCTCGAGCTGAGCTGACTAAAAGACAAGTTTGGGTGCAAAGCCCTTCAGAGCTTTCCTGCCAGCAGTCAGAGGGAGGCTGAGCCCTGAAAGCCCAAGGCTAGGAATAATAAAAAATACATGTCCACACCCTCAGAACAAAAACGAATGGAGACCTCCACGATGAAAAATAAACTTAATTTATTACAGAAACAAGCGCTTTCACGTACATCCAAGTACGCTTCCTCAGGTTTTAAAAAATATAGCTCTGTACAGCTGCTTTATATATCTTAGTCAAACAAATTAGATTCAGTTCATAAATCACTTATTCAATTAATTAGTCAATTAGCCGAAATTTTGTTAAAGCTGAAGTAAAACTCAATATCATTAAAATCTATATGAACATTAAATTCTTTTATATGTATAAAAATATATATGTATACGTATATAGAAATATATATTTAACTAAAACAACAACATTAAAATATGGTACTGGGAAAATGCAACAATCTAAAACATAGTATAAATCTATGTAAAACATGCACAAAATGCATATACGAGGCTGAGAAAAGCTGAACGCTAATAAGATGGTAATATTAAGTCAAGCAATGGCTAACATCCAAAAATTCAAAAATTCCTAGTCTCAAGCCTATTCAGTATAAGGTATAAACATATGAACATTAAACTTTAAAAATCTGAATATATGTGTATGACCTGTGACAAAGGACTTGGATTTAAACATTTTTACCTATGTGTAGCCAATACAGGTTTTATACTAACTGATTAAGTCCTGGTTGAATATGGGATCTCAACCTTAAGATCCAGTTTAACTCAACTGTTTCTAAATAGTTCTGGCTATCACCCCCTCTCTTATTGGGTCTTATAACTTGTAAGACCCTAAATTTAAAAGTATGATCAGAGTGCTATCTAAGTGCTTAGCTAAAGCGTTTGTTAAATTCATTTTCCTTATGTCATAAATATGATTATAAATACGATCTTTCAACCTTCTAGAGGTTAAACCTACATAATAGGCCCTGCATTGTGTGCAGGTAGCTAAATATATCAAATTCCTAGTCTCACAGGTAGCATAAAAATCACATATAAATACATAATTGAGCTCAGGAACAATGAATTGATGGTCACTAATGATAAACTTACACATATTGCACTATTACAGGGAAATGTACCATGTCTCAATGTCAAATTATTCTTAATAGCTATTTCTCTATTAGTTCTCTCAGAACATAATAACCTCTTTATGTTCTTGCTATTTCTATATCTAAAAGTTGGTTGTATACCTACTATATCACTGATGTCTCGATCTATAAGTAGTACATCCTAGTTTTTCTTAATAATATTAGTAATATATTTAATATCACTGGTATATCTAGTGATAAAGGCTACCTTCTTGTTGTTAAAATTAACCTTAGAGGTATATTTATTCTTCTGTTGTATCTTTCTTGCAACAATTTGTGATCCACTTCTAATATTTAAACTTGGAACTATATCATGTGTAGATTGTACAACTTGTTTCATACTTTGTATCATTGGGGTAGGGTAGCCCCTATCTCGAAATAATTCATGCAGAACATGAAACTGCATATTTCTATCTATACTGTTTTTACATAATCTAGAAATTCTTGTAAACGGATTTCTTACAATATTAGAAAATATAAACCGTGGATGCATACTATTAAACTGTAGTAATGCATTCCTCCAGCATGGTTTTCGATATAATGTAGTTGAAACCATGTCTTCAGTGTCTTTAAAAATGGTAATATCCAAGAAATCTATCTTGGATGACGATGACTCCATAGTGAACCTAAGAAAATCAGTGGTAGATTCTAAATAGGCAACTAGTTGTTCTAGCAACTTTTGATCACCATTCCAAATAATAAATATATCGTCCACGAAACGTCTATATAGTACTATGTTTTGCATGAATATACTTTTAAATAAAAATAAGGACTCCCAATAATACATAACCAAATTTTCATACGAATTAGCACCCTGGCATAAAAAATACACCAAAAATCAAGGGGGATGGTTGGAGACACTGGCTACTGCAGCAGTGATCATTCGAACATTTATTGTTATGGTAAGTTCAACTTACCCAACTGCACTACATTCTTCATATTGAGCACTGCTGCAGTAGCCTTAGCTATATGGGCAGACTACTATAGCTAACTATATTTGGGAGGTGCAAGGAGAATGGTCAGGAGCCCAGGGGAGATTGGTCCTAGCAAAGCACGCTCTAGACCTAGAAAAGGAATCCAACTTATAATGCTTTGTAAAAGTATGCACAAAGGACCAAGTAGCAACCTCTAGAATACTTCTAGAATCCATCCCTTTCCAAAAAGCCTTAGTAGAAGCCACAGCCCTTGTAGAGTGAGCCGTGACATTGCTGGAATAGATCTGTCATGGTGACTATAACAAAAAAGTTAATAGGGTTAGACAGCCATTTGGAAGTAGTCCGTTTTGACACAGGTTGCCCCTTTCAAAATAAATAAACAACTGATCCGAAGATATGAAAGATTTAGTTCTGTCAAGATAATCCCAAAGTTGTTTGTGGACATCCAAGGTATGCAGTATCCTTTCTTGTCTCACTTTTAGGTTCAGGAAAAAAAAATTTGAGTTTTGGCTTAAAGTAAACTCAAGACACCACTTTAGGCATAAAAGAATTAGTTCTCAAAGAAATGCTGTCCTTGTGAAAAATGAGGTAGGAATAACTCACTATAAGAGCTTGCAAGTTAGATATGCTTCTTGCTGAGATCAGAACAATCAGTAAAACTGTTTTCCACATTAATAAATTCAAATCAGCCAAATTAGCGGATTCAAATGGAGCAAGTATTCGTTTTCTAACACAAAATTAAGATACCAAGGAAGGGTCACCACTTTACTTGGAGGCCTGTTGTGCAAGACCCCTTTCAAGAGAATTTTGATACGTCACTGCTTTGCAAGAGGTGAATCCATGGGCAGACATGTTGAAATGGCCAACAAATGAACCTTGACAGAGGAATAAGAAAGGTCATAAAACAGTAGCTCACACAAATATTGTAAGACCAGAGAACAACTAGCCCTGAATGGGTGCTGGTTATGTTGTTGGCACCAGCTAAAAAACCTTTTCTATTTTCTAACATATGATTTTCTAATAACAGGCTTTCTTGCTTCCATAAGTACCCGCTACACATCCTCAGACAACAGGGGCCTAAAAGGAATGAAGACCCTATCATCCAGGCAGTCGACTGAAGATGACTGATCCTGGGGTGTATCAAACATCCCTGTTCTTGTACAAGAATATCCTTTTTGTGAAGAAGCATGTGGTAATTGCTTCTGGCCATTTCCAAAAGAAAAGAGAACCATGGCTGCCTGGGCCAGAAAGGAGTCACAACAACGATCTTGGGGGGATTCCTTCTGAATCTTCAGAAGTACCCTGGACATTAGTGGAAAGGCATACAGGAACATTCCTGTCCAAAGAAAAGAAAAGGCATCTGTCTTTGGGGCCTTCTTGCATGGACTCCAGGAACACAATTTTGCCAGCTAATTGTTCAGACAGAAGGCAGAGAAGTCTACTTGATAAACTCCCTACAGATGGATCAAGTCTTGGAAGACTCCCAGATCTACTCTCCATTTTTGAGGATCTGCTCTGGTCCTGTTCAGGTCGTCTGCCACACAATTTTGCTCTGACAGAAAGTAGGACGACTGCAGAGTGAAACTGTGTTGTGAAACTACATCCAGGCTAACATGGCTAGTTTGCAAAGGGGTTATGACATGGTTCCCCCTTAGTTGTTCATGTACTATAATCACTGTGGATTTGTCTATCAACTTGAAGAGGTCCTGGGGACCAAAGATGATTCAGAGACTTGAGTGCCTTGATCAAAAGAACAAGCATCTTCTTGATACTTATGCGCTTTCATCTGTCCTTGGTGTTCCACACCCCCTGCACTTTTCTCTCTCCTGAATCTGTTCCCCAGGCAAAGTCCAAAGCATCTGTGGTGAGGTATTCCCCGCAGTGATCAAAGTTTGAATGGAAAATCTTAAATATAAATCTAAATAAAGATCTAGTTTCTTTTCCTTTAGAAGAAAAACAAAAAAAAGAAAAGGTCTTTGAACCAAGGTATTTAGCTGACATCACAGGAACACAATCCTATGTGAGGTAGTCAAGAAAAGACTTTTGAATGTTCTCTTGGAATCCCAACTTGTGCAAGAGATCCCTTGCTCAAGAGAGAAATTGCTGACATTTTGAAAAAGACTCTGCAAAGATAAAAAAAGCCATCTAAATACAAAAAGTGTGGATGCCTTGTAGCCTGCAATGAGCTACAACTGGAGCTAGACACTTTGTGAACACACTCGGTGCAGTGGACTATCCAAACAGTAAGGCAGAAAACTGATAATGTGATCCAGACACACAATCCTTAAGAAATGCCTGAAGTCTGGATGAATATGACTGTGATAAGCGTCTTTTAGGTCTAGTGTTACCAAACAAATTTAAAGAGGAAGACACGGGTACAGATTATGAACTGATATAATTTTGAATCTGGGCACCATTACAAAATGGTCTCCAGGCGTTTTCTTTATTTGGGACTAGGAACATCCTTGAATAAAATCCCCTCCTCACATGGTGGGGATGAACTGGTTCTCTCTCTCCTTGTTGCAGCATTTGATAAAGAACAGATAGAAACAAAAACAGTTTGATTTGCAGGATGAGGAATGACCCCCCCCCCCCAAGAAGGGAGAAAATTCCACCCACTGCCATCTATAACCCTGATGAATAATTTTCAGAACCCATTTGTCTGAAATAAATCTGTTGCCAAAAAGAAAAATGGAGATTCAGACTTCCTGGAAGAGAAAAAGGGCAGGAAGGGGACACAAGGTCTCTTGAACAGTCATTCAGACTTGGAGTGCCCATGGTTTTGGGAGGTTTGAGACTTCATTTTGGAAACTCCTTGCCACTTCTTCTTAAATGTCTATATACCAGAATTCTATTGAGACTGTTTATTCTGTTTTTTTTTTTTTTTTTGTCGAAACTGGATGAGGAGGAAGAAATTCTTAGAGATTCCCTGGATCAGCTTGCCCCTTTCATCATACTTTTTAATCACCTCTGCAAAAGAAGGGCCAAACACTACATATCTATCCAAGGGAGAATTTAAAATAATTTTTACATCATCTGGGAGGTTCTAAAAATGCAGCCAAGCAAACCTCCTTAAACAGTACCAGTGACCATTGTCCTTGAAGAAGTATCAGTCATAAACACATACTGCAGAGAGTAGTGACCTGTGCAATACAAGAAACCAAAGTTATTTAAAGCAGATTTTTCTTTACCAGAAAAAACTGTAGATAAAACGCTCCTCATACTTTCATAATATGTCAAGATAAACTTTAACTTATGAGCCTAACAATATAAAACTCTGAAATTCAAAGTTGCAGAAGTATACAATTTTTCCCATACCTGTCAATAATTTTTCCCTCTTCATTAAAATAGTAGTATTTGAATTAACTAAGTGCTTAGCAGCAGTGGAATCAACTAAGGCTATAGCTTCTGGGTCAGGTTTAGGAATAGTGTGCATAAGTTTTAAAAAACTGAGGAACTGTATGCAGCCTACCTGCCTTTTTAGGGACAGCTGGCAGACTATCAGGAAAATTGCAGGCAGTAAGGCACACATCCTCTAAAGCAGACAGGACAGGTGGAATAGGTGTAGACTACAGCAACTCATAGCATCTTCTAAGGGGCTGAGAAACCTCAGTGCTCTCCCACTGAAAACACTGGGACATTCTAGCAATAGGCTCAGAGAAAGAGAAATTCCCACAGGAAGAATCAGAAAGGGAGCTCTCCTCAGTCTAAATATTAGGACAAAACACTGAATCTGTCCCTGAAGGTTCCCGTTTAGATTTAGAATTTTGAATCTCGTCAGGAAAGGGTGCATCCCTCTTTCTTTTACTGGAAACGACTCTACAAGAACGATCGACTGCCTGAATCAAACCTAAACCCAGTCCCAATAAACTACTCATGCTCAAATAAATTTGAGGAGGAGTAGATACATGCTTGGTTTTCTTTTTGACAGGTAAAATGCTGCTACTTCCCCAGGGATGAGCACAGCATTCTGGCATAACAGGGAAACCTTACCTATTCCCTCTCCCAGTAATGACAAAATTGGCTCTCTCTTGCCCGCTGAGGCAACCTCAGCAGCTGCAGAGGATGTGGCTAACCTCTGGTCTATAGTGGATGTAGATGTTACACCACAGGGATTGGGGGTAAAAGATGAGTGGTCTGACAAACAAGAAATGGTGACAGCAGAGTCACTCACCTGTGACTGATGCAAACTGCTAGCCTGCTGTGGTGGCAAAGCTGTCTGCTTAACTTTTTATTTTTGTGGCTGAAAGAATGACCAACCATGAACAATCTGCACCATGGTCAACCGAAAATGGTGCCGATATATATTTATTTATTTTATTTTATTTTACATTTGTTGACCGGGTTGGTCCAACTGGATTCATGTCCATTTTCAGCAGAGGCCCGGGGAGAAAAGCTCCAAGTGAGGTTTTATTTTATTTTATTCTATCCCAGAGAAAACAAGCAACAATGTCAGTAAAACTACCAGTCCACAAAAGCTGGGGGGTTTTTTGGACAGAAAAAAACACAGTAAAAGCACTTTCAATCACCATCACAGGCTCCCCAGAAATTATTTTATCAGTTAATTAACAGTACTTTTAAACTGACAGACCATTCATTGCATTCATTGTTTCTATTTAAAAGAATGTCACAGTCTCAAGACAATCTGTTAAAATACAATACTCTTAGCTTTACAATAACTTTCCTAAAAAGAGGAAAGCAATAAAACATCAGTAAAAAATAAGAAAACTGAAGTCCCCCCCACCAAGGGAATTTATCTTCTCGGCCAAGGAAAGCACAAGCCGACCGTCGATCCTCGCAAGCCTCAGAGGGGCATACTATTCAGCAGCATAAAGCTCTGAAGGGCTTTGCACCCAGACTTGTCTTTTAGTCAGCTTAGCCAGAACTGCTTGACAGATGGGAGTGTGGAAGGTGCCGTGAAGCTCTACAGGCTGGCTCATTGTTACATTCTTGGCA